>NC_081440.1:14776196-14780168 GCF_007210705.1 Tigriopus californicus | reverse complement strand
CCTCCCCCCTTATGACGGCAAATGAACTTTTAGTGCCCGAGGGTTCCTCGAGTTCTCTTGCCTTCACTCATCCGTCGAGCTGGGCTGAGACGAGATCATTTGCTGATTTAATTTGTGGCTCCATTTTTTGCTTGGGTGGAGTCGGAGATTTGTGCTGATTAATATTCAAATTTACTCGCATCTTTTGCCAACTTGACTTGGGTTTTATGGCCAAAAGGGGAGTCCATGAAACGTGTAATCCACGGTACGAAACAGGGTGACGTTCCGTCAACCATTTTTTTGCAACTCGATTCTGGCCGAGTTCTATCATGTCACGTCAGGATCGAGACGCCGAGCGAGCAATAATTTGATAGTCGCTCATTTTCGAGACAATGCTGTTGCAAAGGATTGTGCATTTAACGACTAGAATAGCTCGCAAACCTCGTGAGTGCTCCTTATACAATTCGTTAGATATGGGAAAAGACATTTCAACAATCAAAAACTAAAATGACCTGGGACAGAAATAGTTCAAAAAAAAGGGAAGAGTAGGACTGCACCAGAGAGTGAAAATCTTAATTCAAATAAGAGAATGTAAGATCTAAATCCGCTGAGAGTAACGAATGGTAATGAATTTTAGCCAAGGTTGAGGAGGAATATTCCCTTTTCATTCGCAGTTCTATGCATGACCATTTTTCTCGCGTCATGTGAATGCGAATTTGAATGCGGGCTAATATAACGAATGCCTTAAGAATGAGGCTATTCTTGGATGTGTCAAAAACTGTGTAAAGTAACCCAAGCGACAGGCTCGAGGCCATACTTGAACCTGATGAGACTAATGTTAACCACTTGTAGCCAATAGGAAATTATCCGGAGATTTTAATGACTTTGCTAGTCCGGAAATGCGAATAAATCTTACTTTCCGCGGAGTGAGGTGTCAGAAATTTGACAGGCCTGATTTTCTTGTCCTTCGCCACTCAAGACTCGAAGAAAAAGTCTACCCGTCTTTGAAGGATGCATTCATTTTTCTACAAGACCAAATTAGTGCCTTTCAAGAGCATCTCGACCAAATTACTACTTATGCAAACAACTCCAATGGAGGATAATGAGGGAGGCGAGAGAATGGCCACCTTGCCCCACACCATTGACTTGCCCATCAAAGTGAGAAGGAAAACGATCTCCCTGCAACCTTGACATTTTACATGCAGATACCTGAAATCCTTGTTCTAAGCTTATTGAGTTTTTCCTTTTCGATCTGCCATGGTTATCACTTATCTTATTGAATTTTTCCTCGTCGATCTGCCAGAGATTTCACTCATTATCCTCGCGTGCCTCCAACAAAAAGAGCCCAAAAATGCATCGCTAATGTTCCCAATCCAATCAGTCAGCTTGATTCATGAACTGATCCTGACAAGTTGTTGTTGGCTTTGAGAGCAAGGAACGGAGTACGATTTCGCTTGCCCTCAGCCCACTATAACTAAAATTTCGACTCTTTGCAGGTTGTTCTCAGGTCAGCACATTCGACGTGAGTGGAATAGCAGAGCCCAGCCCAGCCACAGCTGCTCTTGTGGGCGTTCCACCGGGGACCATCCCCAGTGTGTTCCTTCAATACCTCGATTTGACCGATTGCCCTCGGATAACTGATTTGGGATTGGGTATTATTCTCAAAGTCACCCCCAACCTTCAACATTTGTACCTGCGGCGCTGCCTCAACTTTTCAGGTAAATACAGTAGACTACGAGCATGTGGTTTTTCACGCGATGAAGTGGAAAATGTAGGTTAGAAATTGTCTTTGTCGAGTTCATCCTTTATCTGGGCCAGCATGCTAATTGCAGCAAATTTTAACGGGCCATTAAACGGGCACGAACGATGAAGCATGATCACTTTAAGAAGACTTGGAGGGAGTTGGGTGGAAGTGACTCGATTCCTCAACAAATGACCGTAAAGGGAATTCTCTCTCGCTCTCTTTCCATTCCCACAGAAATGCACAGCATCAGAAGAGCTTGAACACTCATCATGTTTGGCTCAAGTCAGGCTAGCTCTAGAACCCATCTCGAAGGTTGTAAAGCTTGTAACTCTTTGCCTTGGTTCATTACTGTCTTAATCACCAGTAAGTAGGCTGAAGATTGCCTGGATCCCTGTCACTAGAAGAAAGAGCCCAGCTGCGTCTCGACAAGATCTCTTGTGACAGGGACATTTTTATCCCTCGCCATTTTGGCTGCTACACCCAAACAACCCAAGAGTAGCCTGTCGGAGATGAAATATGACTTGAATGCATGACTTTAAAACAATTGGGAAATTTCGAGGGTAGGGGGTCGTGAGCGCTAGGACATCTAAGTGGTGGGTCACGAACCCACTCAGGTGTAGCTCCCTTGTAACTCACTGTAGGTAGGAATGTAGTAGGTAGTACATACACGGCCATGGCCATGGACAAAGGGGTGGCTATGTCTACAAAGCAGGTCGAGTAAACCCACCTAACCTACAATTGGAATACCTAACAAGATTCGAGAAGGCTTCTAGGGCCGATCAAATATCCGTGACGGGCCACTTGGGGTTCAAGCTCGAAAATCGATGAACCGGATCGAACCGATATGGAATCACAATTAAGGGAAATGAGCAGCATCCTCGTAAGCAAAGTGAGGAGGGCTTTTAAATCTGTCTGTCTGTCACGAGGACGATGAGATATCCTCCAATCTGGATCGAGTATCAAGATGCTGTGACTTCCCCTTTAATCAGTCGAGTAAGAAGACAAAGCTCGAAGTTTAGAGCCCGATCATTTTCCTGGGATCACTCACGAACTTGAATCAACTTCGCTCGAAAGGTTACTGTTACTCCTCCTCCTCCGCCTTCTCCTTCTTTTTAACTCGGGTCTCATGACATCCCAGTAGTAGTAGTGGTAGTAGTAGTGGTAGTAGTACATGAACTTCGATCTCATGTGATGATCGGCTTTTAATCAAAGAGCAGTTTTCGAAAAATTTCGTGCAAGTTGCAACCGAAAAGTTGCAAGTCAGTTAGTCACTCCATGCGCCTCCATGAAAAACTTCTCTACACGGATGCTCTCGACTAATATTCAGAGAACCATTTTTGAGACCTCTCTGGACATGCAATTTACGACGAATTCCGCGTTTTCCCATCTGTTTATCAGATCAAATTCTTTCCCGTTCTTCCCTATTAAAAGTGTATCTGTTCAAAAGGGAGCCACCGAAACTTTCTTTCATGGGTGCATCATATTTTCACAAACTACCCAAGCTCAATTCCTCGGGACGATGGAGTCCCAAGAAGACGAGAGGAGAAATTCTTTTCTATGTACAGAGCTAAAGCTCGACTCGTCATTAGATTTGGCTATGCAATTTGTGCAAAAAGTATGAAGGAACCTTTTATTGGGTAGGGCCTCAGCAATCTCACCTCCACAGGTAGGCCATCATCCCAAATGAGTTTTTTTTATATTGAGTCATTTTTGCCACTTTCACTATCTTCATGTTATCAAGGGTCTACGCCAAAGCCAGAAGATAAGCCAGGTTGAAGATTTGAACACCGCTTTGTTTTATCTCAATTCCTTAACGCCCTGATTTTTGGGGGTTTCTTCGCCGCTTACCTCATTTTCATTCGAACAAGCGAGAGCGAGTATTTCAAGCCTTTTCTTGAGTAGATAAAAGGTCCAATCAGACTTCAACATCCTAACCAATCTGAAATGGTAGGGTGGCCAATTTGTATGCATGTCAATACCGGAACAAGAGACATGCAAATCATTCGTCATACAAATTGGCACAAGCACCATTCTTGTCAGGAATCGAAGGAGATTTTTTTGTATCCTAGATCTTGGCACGCGAGCCCATTGCCCAAGTGTCAATTAACCTTGACTTGGAAGTCGGCCGGTATCACGCGAAGAAAACTTACATTTTCACCCTGGTGTTGAAAATAATCTTAAGTGTATACAAAACACGAAGCCTGACAGAACCCACTNGTTTTTGTCGCACTACAAATGTGTACTAGATC
>NC_081440.1:14674641-14776156 GCF_007210705.1 Tigriopus californicus | reverse complement strand
TACTAATGAAACAGCGGCCCACGCATCCATCATCAGTAAGACCAATGAGGAAACAAGATTGTTAATAGGCAGTGATGGGTTTCAATCACCAGTGCTACTGACACCTATCATGTCAATATCGCGATTAAGATCCGGAATGCCCACCAAACTTTGCAATTAGGGCTTTAAGAATCCAACAACTTCGCTTACAAAACGACTCCACCTTATTGCACATAGCAAATAGCACATAACATAACAGTCACTACGTACGAGATCGGCACCGGTAGTGAGCCTGTGTATTAATAACGAGAAACGTCATCGACCCTGCGGAGCTCGCCATATTTCATCCGTGATTTGTGCAGCTGTTCTAGACCGACTTTTTCCCCCACCTGGAGCTGATTTTCAAGTTGAGGCCACGAGGCCACTTCCCCGTTCAGGACACCCACTGGCATTTGAGGCATATCCTAGGCTCTCGTTATCGATGAAATGGATTTCAGGGCCCTACGTAGAAGGGCTCGCAAGATGATTTGGGCATGATTTGAAACGATCCTTCTCCAAATTAGTGGGTTTATTGGGCTAGATTTCCGGCTGGATGGTGAGAGAGTAAGGAATATCTGGAGTCGTGCAAATTTCTTTTCGAGAATTCATTGTTAATTGCTTTGAAGGGGTCGTTCTGGTCGTTCTGGTCGCTGTTGGTGATGATTGCGATGCTGGTGGCGAGGTTGATTGCCTCGTCTTCCCTGGCGTATTGCATGGGCTATTGCTCATTTGCCACTTGGCTTTCTTCAAGGCAATTGTGACCATTAAAAACCTCTTCATGAACTCAATTATTCATGCCGAACTGCTTTTGTCTCGCGCTCTTCTCAAGGGGCAATTTCTTTCATCGAGCACATGATGCGACCACCTGCCGGGCACCGCCTTCATCAGGATACGACGAAAACGGCCATATTCTATTTGAACGACTTCTTGATCAAACCCGACGAGTTCCCATTGTTCCGATTCGCAAGATCGGGTGCGATGTTGTCTTATCTACTATGATCTTGAAATCAATCGTTTCTGTCTCCAACCAGTTTGGGTGCAAGTCCAGTCTTTATGGGGTTCAATATCCAAGGAGATTGACCGGAATTCGGGATCTAATCTCGATGCATCAGAAGGCTTTCCTTCGATGACAGGCGCCAATCTTAGATAGATCCTACCTGACAAGGTCACGAACACTCAGCTCACACCCCGCCAACTGAATTATCGTATGTATCGACTTTCGTGATGATTGGCTCAAGGCTTCGGAGAGAAACGAACAATCATGCTTGTCCAATAGAATTTCAAATCAGACCTCGGAGTGTTCGTTCTTCTGACCTTTCACAAAAGTGCTTGCTCGCTCCAGAAGGTTGGATCTCGAGTCCATTTTGGAAGTTCGAAATGTAACACTCGGGCTTTCAATCAGTGCCCGAGACATTCTAGGGCGTATGAAGCCATAAATGGAGACATTGAGCGATCATTTGGCCTCATTTGTAAGGCAAACATGGCGATCTAAAGCGGTTTTTGTCGCACTACAAATGTGTACTAGATCCACTCCCATGCCAATCGTCATAAAGGCGGATTCGGTGCCAAAAGCAGTTCACTCGCTAATGAGTAATGGACTCACGAGCCAGAGTTCATTCCATGCTTGAAAAAAAAAAGGAACCCAAAGAAGAAGGGAACGAGACGGAGGAGGAGGAGGAGGAGGGTTGGATGTGTCCATGATTCTGCAATTACTCGCGTCTTGAGAGCACTTTTCTCCTCCAGTTTGTGACAAAAACCCTCTTGTCATCACGTTCCCACACCAAGTGAATACGAAGATAAGACGAAGCCATCAAGACCGTGTAGAATCGAGCTTAGCTTTGCACAACTGTGAATTCACTTTGGTGGCTTGGTGGCTCTGCTCGAAACGGGCAACAATCTTCATATTCGGTTCCGGATTCATGTTGAGATTGAATGAGGTGGTGATTTATCAAACTCTGCATACTCGTGTGCTCTTGGACCACTACTTCATCGAATTGACTTCCTCGAAACAGGGACCAACACGAGACTCACATTGGAGATTGATTGAGCTGTTTGAGAGTGAGTCTCAGAGGCTTAAACATTCCTGGCCTCCAAGTAAACGAAGCATCCATTCCGTTTCAAACAAGGTTCTTTTGGGGGGTTCACAGAGAGATGTGAGATGGATTTTAAAGATTGGACAGGAATGCAAAGTCAATGTTGAGGCACAATCGGATGCTATCAAGCTCAATAAAGCGTGGACATCCATCATGGAGGGTATTCATTGGCTCTGCTCAGGCTTTCAGACACCTCTCAGTCAAGGTTGTCCTCTTTCTTTTCTTTTTGCTTCTCTTGTTGGTTGGTCCCCAGAAGAAATCCTCATTTGGTTCCATTCAAAATTTAGAGCACGGTCGTTTCTACAGTACAGTAGGGAAGGAACATGGTCCGGAAATCCTATGCAAATTGCCGACTCGTTCACAATTCCAGCCATATACCGAATTGGAAGGAAGTAATAATAATGGATCATTAAATCCAACCACAAGACGGGTGTGAAAAAAAAGATACTTCTCGCCTTCATCGCAAGTGATTTCATGACGTTTTAATGTCAGTTCATGCGGAGCACGACCGCGATTGCCCTGCTTCAGGTTGGGTGCCTTCTCGATTTGATCGAGAGCTTGGTGGGTTGAATTCCAGTTGCTTTTGTTGAACTTGGCATGTAATTACCTACATTTGATTGATTTCGACATGGAATTGGTATTGGTGATTTGATACTTTGTGCGATTCGTAGCTGATAAAGAAAGATGCATTGAGTATGAATTAGCTCTGTAAGCATTCAGAGGGATATTCATTTCAATTGGGATCGCTGAGCGAAACATCTTAGCCCTATAAATGTTCCCTAGCTATTTTTTCTTTCGTAAGTATTAGTTGAAGTGTATAAATCACTTTGCTTGTTTAATATGTGCCTGGTCATGGATTAGTAAATCCATGGATGATTTCGGCCTTTGGTGTCGAACTGACTGTGGTAGCCTCAGGTTATCAACATGGACTAATATGTGATAGAATATCACTGCAAAGTGGATCAACAGCAGGCCCAGGCCCAGACGAATTAGGATATGGAATGGGTTAGAGTTTGGGATCAGGCTCTTAAATGTTTTAGCCTAGCCCATTCATAGCCCTTTGACACTAAGATTCGATTGCTGAACTCACGTTTAGTCATTGGTCCACTCAATGATTTGATTGTTTCAAGTTCAAAAAAAGTAATATTTTCAACGACCATGATTTGAAATGTTCGAGCCGAGAATCGCTTCACCAATGTTCAGGTTGAAATATTCTTAGATTCGTCATAAGATCCAAATATTTGCTTCCCAAAGCAAGATGCAATCTTTCGCAAAAATGCACGTTATTCCCGTTTGTCGACATGCGATCAACGTATTAAATGATGTGGCCCTCGTCTCGAATCAAAATTTGTGGTCAAGATTTGTTCAATGGTGCGCATGCTTGCGTTGATGATAAATCATGGCTCCCCAAGCAGCAAATCCCCAACCAATGATGACCATGTCCGACATTCATTTGCTATGCCACACCAACTTTGGGACCTCCATCCAGCGTCGAAAATGTGACTTTTTGGCGAATTGATTCTTTTGAGCTTCGTTAGCTTCATTGAAAATCACCATCCACGGTTTGTGCAGACACATACACACACACACCACCGTGAGTGAATGCCGTGGTGTCCGTATTTATTGAATAATCTTGTGATCTGAACTTAACTAAAAACCCATTTGCCCGAAGATCACATCGTGTTCTTGCTCGGGCAATCTGCTCACTCACATCGACTTGCCCCGAACGTAGATGAATTCGAACCTGACCTTGGGCATGTTTTTCTGCCTTTTTCTGACTTCAAATGGTTGTTGTTCATGAGGGCTTTTTTGAGTTCTCATCCACTTAAATGCTACTAGGTCGGTGGGATTTAGACCCCTTCTTCCCATATCTGAGGACTCGATTTATTTTGCGTGGAACATTTTTCTTCAATGTCCCTGGGCACGACAACAGCTCAATCAAACCATTTTTGGACATACCAACAACATCTTTATGAGAGGGGTGCAAAACAAGTCCTCATTGCTAGAGGTCTAGTCATGCCGTCCAATGATGAACTATCGTCATCAGCTAAAAGCTAGATCGAAACGAGGGTCTCGCTATCTGAGGCAAGTTCTTCTCAGTCTTCCAATCTCTGTTTGCCGCTTGCCGCGCCCGGGGTCGCCCCGAAAGAGTCATGTGGATTCAAACCTATGATAGATCAGTTCAAACCCCATTGCCAACCCCGGGGGTGTCGTTGATTTATGCGCCTTTAATGTTGCCCAGTCGGAAGTCCGATGGGGTTTCTTGCATGCCATTCCCACGATGGTCGATTCTCATTCATATTTGTGGCCAAATAGAGGTGTTATTAGTCCCTGTCGGTTCTTAGACAAGTGTTGGAGGGTAGCTTTAATTAGAATCCAAATATTCGGCTCAATCCATCACCCAATGTTGACAAAACTGACACTGGCGGGCATCGTGTGGAGGCCGTTGTTGGTCAATTACCACGCATATCAATCGCCCTCAGGGACTTTGAATACATCAGCTGACGTTTCACCTCCATTCTCTTTTTTGTTTGTTTCAGACATGGGCATCAAATATATCGCTTCTCATTGTCCATCTTTGAGAGAGTTGAGCATCTCGGATTGCGTCCAAATCACAGACTTCGGACTCTATGAGTTGGCCAAGCTAGGACCCAATCTTCGGTATCTGTCGGTGGCTAAGTGTGACCAAATCTCGGACTCGGGTGTGATGCAAATAGCGAAACTCTGTTACAAGCTGCGCTACTTAAATGTCCGAGGCTGTGAGGCCGTAAGTGATGATTCCGTGGAGGCCCTTAGTCGATCTTGCACTCGATTACGATCCCTGGATCTTGGGAAGTGCGATGTAACGGATGTTGGACTGAAATTGCTAGCTGAAAATTGCCCTGGGCTGAAGAAATTGAGTGTGAAGAGTTGTGAGATGATCAGTGATCAAGGACTTCAAAACATAGCCTATCGATGTCGTGGGCTACAACAACTGAACATTCAAGATAGTCCCATCACTATTGATGGTTATCGCATGGTGAAGAAATTCTGCTCTAAGTGCATTATTGAGCACACTAACCCAGGATTCTACTAGATCAATGACTAATACATGTGGTAAACCATCCTGTGTCCTCTGTGATAAATATATTCCGTTGAATAAAAACCGACATATTGTTGCAATTGTAAACTTTCTTTGCAATTTGACATTCTATAGCGTCTTTAGCATCATGTCACAAAACTGAGATACAAACCTTTGAGCACCTCTAAACGGTTTTCTAGTTTTGTTAGTTGATATTTGCCCAAGAGCATGTGAGTTGGAATATGGTAATTTTTTTCTCGGTCAATGGCCATGGCAACCATGAAAGGTAGAAATGCATATCAAATGCAAATTGCAATTATGGCATGCGCAGCATGGAATGCGCTGCAAAACTGAGTAAGCATTCAGTACATTCAAACTGTGACAAGAAGAAAAGAAATGATGAGCATACAAGATGTATCTATGTTCACAAAAGGTTTATTATCCAAGTAAAAAGGTCGACTAGGCTGTAGAGAGAAGTGCTGGTGCTATTGGTTGAACCAATTCAGGGATGACTAGGTCAGCAATAGAAAGAATGGATTGGGTTTTGTTCTCATGGGTTTTGGCCCGGGACTTTTTTCTTGTAAGCCTCAGGTTCAAAAGAAGCCAGGATTGGAATGCTCAATGATGCATCGACGACAGAACTTCTTGACAGTTTTATAGCCTTTGCTGGAGATTGGGCAGTCCTGGACGTTCAATTGCTGCAATCCTCGACAATAGTAGGCAATGAGTTGGATCCCTTGATCACTGACCATTTCGCAGCTCTTCACACTGAGCTTTTTCAAGTTTGGGCAATTCTCAGACAACACTTTCAGCCCAACATCAGTCACATCACATTTGCCCAAGTCCAAGGATCGTAACCTTGAACAAGATCGAGCCAAAGTCTCCACAGCTTCGTCACTAACGGCCTCGCAGCCTCTGACATTCAAATATCGAAGTTTGTAGCACAATTTGGCGATTTGTTTCACGCCCGAGTCTGAAATCTGGTCACACTTGGCCACCGACAAGTACCGAAGATTTGGACCCAATTTGGCCAGTTCGTAAAGTCCAAAGTCCGTGATGTGGGAACAATCTGAGATGCTTAACTCACGCAAAGATGGACAATATGATGATATGTATTTGACCCCAACATCTGCAAAAGGAAGAAAATCGTGGCGTTGTACAATCAATTTTCATGAATCTCCTTGGCGGTGAGAACGAAGCCTTCAGCTGAGCCATTGGTGGTACAATGACTCAGCTCCAAATGAGATGACAAAAGTCAGGAAATCCTTCGTTACCATCCCCTCCTCATTCTCAAATGCCTCCTCGTATTTCTAAGCTTCATTTCGACCAAAGAACCATGTGCACTGATAAAAATACTCCCTCATATCTCTCTTGCGACGAATAAGGCTAGTAGCTTTGAGAACAAGAACTTTGTTATCTATGCTCTTCTCTTCATTAACTAAATGGATGTGATAAGACACATAAGTGAAAAATAAAAAGAATACCGCACAGTGATTCTGAGTTGTCACGACTCACGACATGTCTCAAAAGAAATGGCAACAAAAATGACTCCCAAAAACCGACGATTTGAAGAAGCTACAATCTGTCTCACACCCACACTCTCTAATCTGGCCTTCCTGTGTACAATACAGTCAGTAAAACGGGGCCATGATTTATTCAAGGTAGGCGGTATTTGGAAGAGAGGGGGGATCGACTAATCCAATTCGTTTGCTAGTAAGGCCAACTCCATCTTTAGAGGTGTATAATGCATGATCCATGTGGATCAACTAAAATGTTTGATTGTGCGTCTATATGTGTATGTATAGGTACACCTGCTAAGCTATTTATTGATAAGGAACTTTGTTGGGTTGGTCGGCGTGAGAGTTAAAAAAGGTGAAACTGGTAAAACATATTTCCCTGACATTAATTGATGGCCTTCTCTGGAGCTTCCTGTCTGTAACATTTTGTCGGTATGCGTTTAATGGGGATATTGAAATCTCCTCACCTGTAATATTCTGACAACGCCTCAAGAAAAGGTAGAGCAGTTGTGGACAGGTTTCCACAATCATTTTTAATCCCGAATCTTCCATTGAGGTGCAATCCGTGAGATCAAGGTATTGGAGGTTTAGACTTCGTCGAAGAAGGTGCTGCTGATGAAGAGGATGGTGATACTGATGAGGGATTTGCATTGATCGGCTGGGAACAAGGGTGTTGGGAAGTTGTGGGGGTTGGTGAACGGCGATGGTTGACACCATGTGACATCCTAAAAGTCAGAAGTAGGAACCTTGCGTGAGTAAACCCGAAATGATTTTCTTATCCTTAATTGAAATCTCGAAGAAGAAGAATGTTCTGCAATCCCTGTTTAAATGGGGGATTGTTTTAATCCCAGAAGTCCAATCTTGAATCAGATAAGGCGTGAGTAAAAAGGAAAGTTTTGAAGGCATGCCCATCTTTTTGAGGGCCTTTCTCGGAAAATGATAAATTCTCCCAAATCTACGTCGATCCACTGAATTATGTTTGGTCGGAATCTTTACGGGCCTCCCCTATACTGTAGTGCTGTTTTAGATGCATCCCTGTTCCCGTTTTTGGTCGTGGATTGTCATCGTAAATCAAAGCATTCGACCAAAGAGTTCAAGCCTGAGGCAAGACAACAACACCAAGTTGGATCGACCGACTCGTTCGTTCAAGAATTGAGATCGACATTCAACTCTCCGAGGGAAAGAGGAAACGGTAATTATGTGAAAATGCTCCGAGATTCATGTCAGACTTAATTGACTTTGCAGCTCCATTTCATTAGCTAGAATTTACTTGCCAGTTGTCGAGAAGAAGAAGCTACTTGAAAATAACCTTTTGATCGAAATTGCCATCTTTAGAAAAGGGCTCTTTTTAGAGCTTGGAAAAAGAACAAGTTTCTCGGACAAAGAGAACAAAAGAGTTGCTCAGTGGATTGACGACGAAAGAAGACAAGTCGAAAAAGTCCGAGGATACTCCTCTGCACTCAATCACGCCAAACGAACACGTTGGAATGGAGTCTCTCGTCTCTCTTACTCTCTGGTAAAAGGTAAATGTTCTACCACCACTGCCAATTTGGGAGAGACTTTTTCCACATGCAAACCTAAGTCCCATGAAAACACGAACTCTGAAAAAAGAGCCACTTTTTGGGTCGGGTGGATGGTAAAGCTCCTTTTTTTCTTCGTTCCTTGGAGCCTGAATAGATTGAGATTATGAAGCAAGAGAAACTTTCCATTGCATTTTCGAACCTTTTGAATTCAGGTGTGGAATGAGGTCTGGAACAAGAGGGAAAAGCTAAACCCTGCTAATGGTAATAGGGAGCCCCTGTGGAGACAAAATCATCTTGGTTTCGTCGAAAAATGCACTTGGCCAACCCAAGTAGACTCCACACCCATATAAAGTACCCCATTTATTCAAAACGATAATGGGCAGGTTCCCTATCGAGACGAAAGGGGGCTTGTCTTCATGGTGCCAAGGAGTCAAGGGAAGAGAGCAAGACTCTCAGCCAATCATGATATCTGCCTGTCGTGTCTGCCATATTTCATGGTGTTTCTTTAAAACTAATGTAGTCTCCTTCTCCTAGCATCAGATGCTGTCCCAGCTACACTTTGAAGTCATCATTGCCGATCTCTTACCGGAGACGTCCAAATGTTCGAGGAGAGTGCATTTCGTGACAAGGTCCATGAGTCCGCCATTGGTGAGATTGGAACAATTTTGCACTTCCAAATGTCTGAGCTGTGGACACCTGCGAGCCACAATGGCCAAGCCTCGGTCTGTTAGATGTTGACAGCCACCCAGAACCAAGGTATCCACGGGCAGCTGTTGACTCGAGGTGTTTCTCGACAGGAGACGGATGATCGTCTTAAGGGCCAGATCTGCGTCCAAGGATTCACCCACCAACCAAATCGAGGACCATAGCTGGGGCTCCCAGGCCACAAAGTAGAACCGCCGACTGATCCGAGAACACATCACCAGCTCATTAGAAGTCAGATAAGACAGGATTTTGACCACAAGGTCATCACTGAGACGATCGAAATGGTTCTCCCGTACTCTCGACCTCGGTGTCGAGGAGCGACTGTTCAGGTTCGTGTTCACGGCGGTTTTGTAGTTCCGCGACACGGGTGAGTGTTTGGCATTGTGTGTGAGGATGTGGAGGTCGCTGATCTGGGTTTTAGTGGCCCGAACGCCCAATGAGTCAGGGGAGTTCCGAGCAGCCGGACTGTCGAGTGATGAGGTCGGGGTTAATGTGTGGTAGCCATGGTCGAGATTGGGCGGAGAGGCACCTTTCCTTAATTTCCCGGCGGAAATCATTAATTGCTGCTTCAGCTTGTGAGAAGACGGCTGAGACAACACCATCGGAGAGAGACGACCGAATTTGTCGTCCTCAAAGCTGGTGTGGCTACTACTGGTGTGGTTGATGGTCGTGCTCTTGGCGAAGATGGATTCGGGAGAGGAATTTCGAATGCTTCCTCCTCCCAAAGAATCAGATTCGGCCGCTGATGAAGAGCTACTCGTGGACTCGCCCGTGCTTTGCCCACAAGCATTGTCCGCAATTTCTAAAAGCAAGAGACGAGAAATGTGAATGGTTGGGTCACAGAAAGTTTGTTTTTCTACTGATAGCCATCTTGAATGATAGATCGAACAGGTCCTTGAATTGAGTTATACGGGTGCTATCTCGCTACCAGATCCATATACGTACAAGGGTCTCATTGGCTGGAATATGATGAGACGGAACTGCTGCAAGCCGAGAAAGTGGAAGGAATTATGGCTTGAGTGCCCGAGGGCGTTTGCAGCATCATCATTTTTTAGGTACCCATCCCTCAAATGGATGACAGGTCCTTGAGTAATCAAAAATGGTCAAGCGGGTTGCTCTATCTTGTTTAGTAGACTTTCATAACCTGTTCAATGATAACTGGCTATCCCACAGGGTCATCTCAACGCTTTAAACGCTCGCACCACGTGAGATCTGGGAAGATGGTGGTTCCAAATCCTTTTCTAATCATCTTCACGTCTGATGAACAGAGGATGACTTTCGTCTCTGATTTACCTTGCAATTGCGTCCACAACACGTGATCTTGGCCAGTGTCAGAGTGGAATATAGCCCTGGTCTTGGCATTGGAAGCACAAAACGAGGACTCCATTAGAAATGGACTTCTCCTTGCTGCAGCCATGACGTCCCGAACTGAAGTCACTGAGCAAAATTCACTTGCTTCTGGAACTCGAGCTTTCAAGCTCCCTCACTGCCACTTGCTCGCCAGATGAACTGTATATATCTATGTGTACTGTTATTATTCTCCTCTTCGCTTGAACTGATCACGAAACAACTCAAGATCAAACTGAGGGATTCCAGAATGGTTCCTTGTTCAAGCGAAGGGTCGCCCACCGCTTTCCGTCCGTCCATTCGCTCGTCGGTCGTTTCCTCGCCAGCTCAGACAAGCCTTCCAACCAGCCACCGACCCAACCAAGGAACCTTCCTACCATCCAACCAACCCACCAACCAGCCTCCTGTACCTGCTCTCATATCAACGTGAGGCTTGGTAGTGTTACTCTCAACCCCATTCTTGTTCAAGACCAAGACGACGAACTGTGAGAAGGTGCATGCATCCATCCAACCAACCAACCAACCATCCAGTGTAGGGGGTAACAACGTAGGTCGTACTCGAAGGAATGGTCGTCTCTCAACTCATAAGTGAGCAAGGGTCTTTAATCAAGCAGGTTTGCTTGGGCTGCTGCTAGGCCAAGCGAATCATAAGCCGTGCTTAAGAATAAAAGTGGATTTCAGAGATGCAATGTCAATCCTGCGTTAAAGAACAAAAAAAATACCTTGTCAGATTAGCCAACAACCTTCTTTTCTCCGATTATGCAGGCGAATCTCACAACCAACGTTCAGACAAAAGCCCATTTGACGATGACGACGGAGTAGAAGAAGAAGAAGGAGCAGAAAAAAAGATGGAGAGCATCGCCATAATCATCTCAGGTCACCCAAGAACGAAGAGCGACCGAGGGAGAGCTAGCCGAAGATCCCCGTGGACAAGAAGAAAGAACCACTGGCCAGTGAGCTAGAGATGGACTGAAGAGTGTAACTGATTCCCTGGCAGCTGGAGCCCCCATGCATGATGATGATGATATGCCCTCAGTTTGGAAAGGGTTGGGTTCAATCGTATTATTAAACAGCATCGCTTCATGAGATCATATCTTGGTACGAGTAGATTGCAATAGCGGACAGCAGGTTAATGGACAAGAAACTCGTTGCAATATGAGTTGGACAAAAGTACTTCTAACTTTGGATAAATAACATTGTCCAGGTAGTTGAGCAAAACTCGGGAAAAGGATCATGGAACGTCAATTCCTGCTTCCCTTTTTTTCGTTTTAAATTCATCGATCCAGCTTCTAGTTTCAACTCATTTCAACCATATTGAGCGAGAATAGCCATTGAAAACCATGGTTGGCTTGTCTTGGTTGTATTGCCAAAGAAAAGGGGGGGTCATGATTGGGATAATGAAATTCCTCAAATTCCGAAGTTGTGAGCTGGTTTTTAGCCTGCCGAGCTAAATACAGGGTTGACGTTATTGACCGGCAATCTCAATTGGGCTGGAGAGCCAACAAGTCTGATCTTGGTTCGAACAAGGGAATTGATAGTTGGTTGGCTCTCCTAGCATTGAATGGTCGCTTCAGTGGTACTACCCCCTTTTCATATCTTGGTCGATGAGAATCTCTATCCAATGAAACGGATATCGGATCAGCGGGACATTAGCGCCCACCAGTCTGGTCTAATTGTTGTTATGGTCATCAAAACGAACCAAATTCTCTGGCTGGTGGTGTAATGGATAGCCCAGGACAATCATTCACTCTCAGGTGGTTGACCAGCTAGAGTTGTTGTCGATGTATCACCCTGAATGGTGAGATTGTATTACCAAGTTTTCGAATGAATTCTCCCCTCGATAACAAAGTGTCCGAAAAGCTGTTTGAATAGCAGGGACGTTTTGCTTGTATTTGAATATGGAAAGTGCATACTAATCTCATCGGCCGAGCACGATTCGGTCCTAAATTACGTCTTTGTTAATCTAAGATTTCAATCAGTGCAAGCATTTGTCAATTGTCATGCATGTGCTACTTGGGTTACCAAAACTTGGTTGGAGGCTTTGCGTCGATTCGGGACAACTTTACTCTCCAAAATGCAAGGTCCCAATTTCAAGGCCATTCATTGGCTTGATATTTCATGAAAAAAAAACCAATTCCTGTCCATCTGTTTGTACTACAACCCATGGTTTTAGAAAGGGTCTCATTGTCGGAATGGCAATGGAGACCCATATTGAAGTTGCGTTGGCTGTTTCTGAGTAAATGGAAGGATCATTAACTCGTTTGAGGCTAAGGAGGACAAAATGACGACCTTGGTAGTGTTTAAAATGTGTTTTCACTCTAGCCAAATTCTTCAGTTCTGAGTGCCAAATGTTCATTCCCTCTTGTTCACACACTCTTTTCTTTGGTCTGCAGTCTCTTCCGAAGAGCCAGGAGTTCATTAATGACTTTACTTTATGGTCGAACCATCGGCGAACCGAAGGACAACCACCCAACTATCTCTGATGAACTGAGGACTCTTAAAACAAATACCTTGTTTTCTCAATTTTTCAAAACTCGTAGCGCAAAGAAATTGCGGACAATCTTGATTGAGGCCAGAAGCTCCTTCAAGGGCAAACAAACCGCTTTTTGGTCCAAACTGCTGCTATTTTTAGAGCACTCAGCCGGAAAATGCAAACGAATCAAACGCCGATGCTTGACCGTCTCAATCTGCAATCCATCATGGTCAAACCATAAATTCCTTCAAGTTGAAAGATGCTGTCCAAAGTGTGACGGTGGTCGCCGGTCACATTCTGGGTCCGACGGATTGTCATGAATCCCTCTCACAGGGTCCCATCTTTCGTTGTGCGTTTGATGCTCCGAAACCCTCGGGCACGCCAACCAAAACCTTGAACATCATCCGACACTCAAAAGTTGGGCAGGATGAGCCAAAGAAACCCCGCTCGAAATACCGTGAAGAAGGAACTGGGTGGGGGAGAAAATTTCTGAATAGGTGCTAATTCCATTGATAAATGACAACAAGGACTGTCGACGACAAGACTTGAGAACAGAGGATGGATGCTTTCAAGCCAACCGAGTCATGCCTCGATGGTTTGAAGCTAATTTTTTGTCCCGAGGGAAGCGTAACTTGACAAAGGACATTGTTTCTTTCTGGGGTTTGGTCACTCTGCATTTCCGATTGAGAGCAGCTGACTTGTGAGTGTTGACGTTGATGACCCTTCTTTCTCTCTTTTCCCGATCCCATGGAGTGTCTCCATTGGAAATCATTGCCAAAAGGAACGAGAACAATACGAGAAGAGGAAGCCAATAAAGGTGTCAACCCAAGAGAATCGCCCACCCGCGGATCGAGTTCCCTCTGAACTTCCAATGATGCCACACCTGCTCAAATACCGAAACGTACATATTTGCAAATAACCCGAGCCGTTTTTCGCACAAGAACTAATTAAAAAGAGTGTTGTCGTTGCAAATATTTTAGAGGGATTTTAGCTGGGAATGGGTGATTGGAAGTGGGCAAAGTCGAAGTGACAGGGAGAGGCTTAGGCTGCAAAACCACTTCAAAATGCCCCCATCACGAACCCTTCAAAAAATCCACAAAGCTTAGATTTTGAGTGACGTTTTCCGCATTTCCACTCCTTATATCGGGGTTCAACTGTCTGGCAAGTGTGAGGAATAGTCTGTGCAAATTGTTGTCGAGTGGAGCAAACTCAATTAAGTCACCACACACAAGTGATTGGAGGTCAGATTGGAGTGGCCCTTTGGGCTTATGAATGGCATCTCATTAAAAACTGCCTGGAGTGATACGAATTGGCGATGGAGGTGGCAATTAATAAGAATGGCATTCTCGGGCTTGTTTGATTAATGAAAACAAACAGGCTTAGACAACTTACATGCATCGGAGCCTAAGGAGTCAATTTGACTGTCACTTTCGAGGCCATTTGTTGCCAATTAATTCGATGCCGGTATCAGTACTATTGTAGAATCGAGGAAGCAAAGCAGACGGTCGATCAATTCATCCCGTTCGAAAAAGGCAGTTATTTGAGGCGAATCAGAATTTCAAATTTCTGTTGTTGCTCTTTTTCGACCATCAGTTGGCTTTTTTTCCCGAGATAACCCACTCGATGGTCTTTTGGTCTCTATGTAGGGAAGCTCGTTTTCGGAGCGTTTTTGAAGCTCATAACTCAAAATGCCAAGCCAATACAGCGGCTTGTAAGTCAAGTGGACCGATTCCAATCTCAGGGCTAACACGAACAGATATCTTGCGGCATCTTGATGGACAAGATTAAGACGGATAAAATGCACTACGCACTACTTGTGCATTTTTATTATTCATTTGCATCTCCACGGGGATTTTGTCATGTTCAGAACATCTTGGAGATTTTAACGAAGTCGGCATAATCACAAAACAATCTCAAGAGCAGTACGAAAATTTCGCGCAAGACTTAAAAATATAGCATCGCAACCTCGAATGCAGATTGCTTTCCTCAGGGACCATCGAGTCCCGGGAGCCAATCGATCGAAAAAGATTGTATTTTACTAAAAGAGTTGGATCTTTTTTCGATCTAATATTCACTCATTTGCTTTAAAAAACTGGGCTCAATTCCGTTCTCAGTTAGGGGCAAAAGATCCCAACTTAGTCACTTCTTAGTGATCTGTAACCATGGAGCAATCGTTGCCTAACCGTTATAGGGAGTGCTTATATAACTCGTTCACTTGAAGAGAAAGAAATCGCAAAAAGAGGTCTTTCTCAACGCCTACAACTGACATTTTAATGCACGTGTTGAAGAGACTCTCGTTTTAAGTCTTCAATATTAACTTTGTATTCATTTGTTGTGAAGGCGGCCGCTTGAATAGTCGTGAATGTTATCTGTCGAATACGTTTCGTTTCGTTTGTTCGTTTGACAAATCCTAAGGGTCATCTTATGAAGAGTTCCATGACAATGCCATTGAAAAGCGCGGGAATGTTAGCGGGAGGTCAATAAGATATGTGACAACTGGAGTCGTTTCGTGGTCTATGCATGAGAACTGAGAACAGAGTGGTCCATTGGATATGACAACATCATGGGGGTCAGGGGAGGCGACTTGCCCACCCACTGAAATGAAGCTGAACCAACCTTCTTGCGCCCTTTTTTTTCCTTTTGATTAGGAAATTAAAAGTGGATTTGATTGCCTCACGCTTTAATGAAGAACTCAATTCCACCAACTCCGCGCTTGGCCTTGGTGAAAGTTCGTGAATGCAAATCAGTACAAGTTAATTCAGGAAGCTTAGCAAAAAAAACAGAATCGTATGCAAATGACGCATTTTTCTTCACAGTGCTCCACCACGGAGCCTCTCTCCACAGGGGTGTACCACGGGGCCAAGTGTGGAAGCAACCACCAAGCCAGTCAACCTCCCTCCGATGATGATGACCCTTTGGTGCCTGCCATATGCCCGGACGTTCCTACGACCTACGAATGGGGTATTTTGTGGCTGGAATCGCAAGAAAATCTCCTGCTGAGGTTCAGATCTCATCAGGATGGGCCGCCACTAGGGAGACAGCCCTGGCGTGAGTGAATGAGTGTGTGAGTGTGACTGCAGAGATTCCGAATAACAATGACATAACCAATGGAGGAGTCGATCCATCTTCGCTTTGCATGGTCGTGTGTCATGTTTAGGATGTTGGGCCGTGGACAAAATCTCGAAGAGAGGCACGGGATTCCTGGTAGGTGTGCCGTCTCCCGAGTGTAAATGGGCCAGTGCAAGATGGAATGTATATTTTGTACACACCCATCCCATAAGGTTCTAGGTTCTGATACGAGCCACGACCACTATGTAGTTAGAGCAGCTTTCTTGCGATGATAATGATGATGATGATCGGGATGGTGACCCTTTTGGAGAGGCAGGAAAATCCATTGAACCACGGGATGGCGGCGACATCGTTTGGATGTTCGAATGGACGTCATTTTTCAAGTAAGACAGTTTTGGCCAATGACATCATAATAGGACTTCACTTGCCATTACCCACATACAGTTGGCAAGGTGTGTTGGTTTTGACAGTCACTAAGGGAGATCGTGGAATGGACTCTTGGCCAATTTTGTAGGGCATTCTTTGCATGGTTCCGCTGAAAGTCAGTTGTGTTAGGAACTTTTAATTTGCCCCAAAAAGAAAGAGAAGCTTGATCAGAGTTCAATCTGGCTAGAACCTTTTCCTCATGTAGGCATGACCGAAGGAAATTTGACTCAAGTATTTACGACCAATATCTATAGAGACGCTTTGGGTTTGATTAAAGCATATTTATAGCTCATGAAGTTTCAAGGAGAATGAGCTTTGAAGCTTTTAGCGAAAGATTCGATTCCGGCTGAACCAAATCTCTGAGTCAGGTTTGGGTGCTGTTGTTGCATTTCTACGAACGAACTGTGATGGCAATCAAAGATCAAAGGCTTTATTTATAATATCATTCAGATACCACACCGGCGACCAGTTGCTGGCGTCCCAGCAATGACAATTTTGGTATGATAATGTGTTGGCATTCCGCATAAATCACGCTATGCATTTACCAAGAAATAGAACAAGAGACGCCAACAATCCTTCCAAACAATGGGACTGACACTTGAGCTGCTATCGTTTGTTGTCGAATGAAGTTTGCGTCTTGGATCTGGTGGAAAATTGGAAAATCAGGCAGACTTGGATAAGATTAAATTTTGGCATGCATGGCTCAACTTGGCTCGCTTTGAACCGATCATTGACTGGTAAATAATGGTGCCCGCATTCCTCAAGCCGCCTCGTTGACATTTGACATTCAAAGCAGGGTTCTTGGACACTGAACCAAAAGGACCCGAGTAATGGGCGTCAAGCATGGCCGCCAATCCATACATAATGTATTCCAAAAAATAGACAATCCATTGACTTCATTAACACTTCTGACAGACCTGATAGATGACTTGGACCTCTCTTGGCCCTGCGACAATAGCCTTGATGATCAGTTGGCGTTTTTTCAAACAAAAAGATTGAATATCCACAGCCTGACCAAAGTTCGAGGCATAATGTCAAACATAATGGTGCATTGGGAATTTGTTTCTGTCTAACCTTTGGCTCAAAATATCCTCGTCACTAATAGCCGCTTGTTAACACAAACATGCTTATCATGTCTGTTTGAAGCACTAGCCAACTAGTTCACCAATAACCCCCTCTAGACAACCAACATATTTCAAATGTTTTCCCCTTGAATGAAGATCACCATCCCGATTTGATTGTGACCTCTCACTCCGCTTTCTCGTCACTCCTCAGTTCTCTCAAACCGCATTGAACCTTACATACACCAAAGGTCTGGAGTCTCCTCGATCTGCAGTGTCGTTTCTCTGTAGATTGACTCCCTTGCGGACAAACGGACCGGGCAACTTTGCTACGACAGCACAACAAGGATGTTATGGGACAAAAGGAAACTATTTGAGATATTTCAATTGGAGAGATGTGTTTCTCAGATTAGAAGGGAGGGTTTGACGTCTCCAAAGTGACTTCTTTCTCGTCTGACTTTGTACAAAGCACAAAGATATCAATCCATAGGCCACTAGTATCAATCGAGTCAAGCATTTCCTGTCTTCTTGAAACTTTCCGAGACGGCATTGAAAGCATTGAAAGCCTCAACCATGAGGGGCATTCCACATCAATGATCATCGTCCAAGACATCTCAATTAGGAGGGTTTAAGGATCCCAGCCTTAAACAAGCCGCAAAATTCCGGGCGTACCATGCTTCCTTCATTCACATTTACTTAGGGAAGTCCCCGCTAAAGATGTGCATGAACCGAAGACCTGCAAGCTTTGGGTTGGCTCACAACTGTACCTAAAAGTTGTAAGGCGAGCCCTGGTTTGATTCAAGCCAGGGAAAAAATCCCGAAAATCCATCCTGCGGTAATTGGCTGTCTTCAGGTCTTCATTTCAAGCCCTGACAACTTGAAGCAAAAGCGAAATGAGTCGAGATTTATTTACCTTTCCACTGATCCTGTCCGCAAGAGTTCAGTTCACTGGCCCAACCGACTCAATGCTACTTCGTTTCTTTTTTGTGTGTGAAATATGTTCATCTCCATTTTCAATTTGCTGGCTCTTGATCCGCGGTCGTCCAACTTGGCTTGAAAAGGGCCATTCAGTAAAACGCTACACTTGTAAAAACTCTCAGTTTGACCTTTTGAAGCTCAAGGTGGCATCTCCAGTTCATAAAGCCTTGCTCAAGCGTTACATTTGTAACTATTGTTCCCTTTACTTGGGTACTTGCGGCTGAATGGTTTTATTTTCGGAATGTGATATTTCTGAGGTGAGCTAAGTCGCCGTTTTTGTGAGATCTGGCGTGAAATCTCTTTTCTCCGAACTGATCCCTAAACCTAATTGAATGTCATTGTTCAAATGGCATGAGGGGGGTCTCAATCCTGAATAAACACGGGGATTTGCACTCACAGGTTAATTTGGTCGGACTCGAAAAAAAATGTCTTCACCAAATCTCGTCTTAAAACTTCAGTGTGCATGACTGGTCCCCAAACTGCCGCTTGGAAGTCCTTGGGTGGTCATGGATTTTACCAACCGACCAACAACCATCTTGTAATTTATTGATAAGGCAAAGGAGATGGCGATTGGCCAACTTCTGTCCAGTCATTCTTCCCTGGGAGAAGTTAACCAACCCCATTCCATCAAGTAGGCAAGGCTACATAGACACTCACAATTTGTTCACTTTAGATAGAGATCATGTTTGTGAGAATCTATTTATTGGGTGAGTGGGCTCATTATCTTACTTTTCTTCGAAGACCCCTCTCAATGAGAGTGCAATTTGATTTGCCATCGTCATGAGTGACCCATCATATCTGCAACCATCGGCATGGTTGGGAATGGCGATGGTTGCAACCAGTTTTCAGCCACATTCCGATCCCTGCATGAGCCCAGGGACCGTTCCGTAGTTATTGATTCTACTAATGAATTCCTTTGCTTGAGCATCATCGCGCAAATGAATTCCATTGACCCAAATCAAAGATTTGTGTGACTTTTGGAGCCCGTAAACGTATTAGAATCGTGCTTGAGTTCATTTGCATCCAAAGCCAAGGTCGGATCAGCATAGGAAAAGTAGAGGAAGAAACATTACCAGAAAAGGCTTCTTCGGCGAGGCACTCTGCAATCATAGCACTTTACGAGCTAATATTGTCCGCTTTTATCTCTTTTCGTGTTCTGACCTTGTCGTTCCCTCTCTTGTTCTGCAAATCACGATGATACCATGGAGGATCCTGCATTTGGATACAACAAGAAGCCATGATTATTAGGCATCATTGTTCTCGTCCTGAAAATGGCAGTTCATGCACACATTCATCTTTTCTTGCGATATTTCCACCAGTAGATGTACTCGTAGTAACGGAAGATTGGGTGTAAATCGTAAAACTTCCCTCAAATTAGTGGATTAATTGACTCCTTGTTTAAATAGATGAGCACCTCGTTTTACAACCGCTTGGTAAGTTTGTGTGTGAACCACAAACTTCGGCTCAAAGGTTCACGTTGGCCTGGGTCGTTCTTTGATCAGATTATGAAAGAACAATCGATATTTTTGTTCCAGAATCGATCAAGGAAATTGATGCGAGCTCACGCTAATTTGAGGCTATTCAAATGGAATAGGTTTTGGACTCGAATACTTGGCTTATCATTAATCGGGTTTTGACAAGGCATGTCCGATCATCTTGGAATGAAATATGAACAAAAAACAGAACACACACACACACACGTGTTGCTCGAATTTCAAAAGAATAGTCCTCTAATGAATCTACCTGTTCATCCATGACCAGAGGTTTTGAGCCTTTAAAATGGATCTTGTCATACCTGAATTCAAGGGGTGTTGAAAGTGTTGCTGCTGAAGCAAAAGCCCGGGAATGATTGGGTGCATTTTGGTCATGGGACACGGACTCAAAGAGCTGGGAAGAAGATGCCTTGGAGGAGGCCCTTGGTTAGGTAACGTCGTCCGTCCCATTCGAGGTGGCAACACTGGAGAGGTCATGGGCGACCTCTCGGTCGAATAATGTCCACTACTGGAACTCACAGCATCAGGCTCAGGTTTAGTTGAGCGGTAGTTCTTCTTTTTGACCAAATCTCCATGAGCAGAGAGGGGTCGTCGTCTAACATGTCCCTGATAGCGCATACTTTTTGGAAGATTCCGGGGAAGAGATCTTCGCCTTTCCGTGGCTGAATGCCAAGCCTGATCATGGTCCGGGTCCCTTGGCTCCTGATCTTGATCAGTGATGCGAGGCGTAGATGTCCTTTTGAACAGGGTTCCGGATTTCAAATGTGAGGGCAATCCAAGCGATAGAACTCCCCGCGATTGAGGTCGAGGAGGTTGAAGTTGGACTTGAAGCCGTTGGTACTGTTCCGGATTCATGTGATGAGATTGGTGAGCACGTTGATAGGCAGCATCCGATAACCCCAATGTGGGATGATTGTGACGAATACTCAAGGAGACTTCATTTGGAAATGTACCAACTTTGTGATCTATAGTGAAACCCTGACTGTCCCTTCTTGGTTTGTTGTTCAGCAATTCACCAATCCCCGACTTGTGACCCTCATTGCAATGGGGCCTTATTACATCATGATTGGTCTTAAGTGTCCTGGGTAAGAGATCACTTTCACCAAGCTTGATCTCACTTTTCGTTCTCCGTTTTTGAAACTTTTGGAACACTGGCAACACACAGGACGACATGTTTCTCCGCCTCTTGTTCACACCTTTCCGCACACGCCCACTTTCAAGTCTATTCCTGACGACTGACTACAGTCCAAGTTGATTTGAACGTTGAGACAAATTGAGATTGTGCATATTGCACCCACTGCAATACAAGCGATGGAACTCAAGAGCCAGTGAACAAACACTACCACCACCTTTTTGGATGGAACTAACGACCGAGGGAGCGAGTTAGGCTAGCTAGAGGAGCAAGAGAGAAACTCTCTGAAGTGTCACTTCAGGCGACACCGATTGTCAACTGAAAAAATAAACCCACTGCCAAAACCAAAACCATCAGAGCCCGCGCCTTCCCTATTTAATGCCTCCTCCTCCTCCTCCTCTTCTTCTTCCTTCTCTTCCTCCTCGTCCATCCATTCAATATGTTCGTTCGAATTCACGTATTTCAGAGGATGATGGGCTCACTCTTGGTAATGCACGGATATGCGCTCCAATCACGGGCACAACCACCATCACATTGTAAGTAAGTCGGTACCACGCTCGCATGCAAACACACTTTGGGTACGGGGCACTCACTCTCTCACTCAAAGGCACACAGAGACCGAGATGGGTTTGGCTAGGTTCTGAGGCTGATGAAGCCAGTGACACTCGACGAGAAGACTGGTTTTGGGGATCTTTTTTTCTCACTCCACTTCAAAGGAGGAATGGTTGGATAGAAGCCGGTTGGACATTGGAATGACTTCGGGAATGTTTAGAGGAGAAGACGAAGGCACCAGCGAGGGTTACTTTTTGGCAGTCGCTCGGTGAGAGTTCCACATTGTAGACTGGCTTCGATGGCTTGGTGCTCTGAGCAGGAATGTCAACCATGCCAAGGGTCTCGTCAGTGAGGATCAAAAGCGAGCATAAATCTCAACTTGGGGTCAATTATGGTCAAAGAGTAAATAGGAAAACCACAGAGCCCGTTAAGTCAGATCAAAGCCGGAGAAGCTTTGCGCGAAGTACCTACACTAGGCCAGATACCGTTCGGTTTTAGAACGAGGCTCATGAATGATGTTGCACTTATCCATTTTTTTTTCTTTTCGTTCACCCATTAGGTCGATGGAATGCAATACAAGTAAATGCACACTTGTGTGGGTTGGTTGGTAGCTCCTTGGTCCGTAAATGGGCGAGAATGCATTCAGAAAAATGTCCAACATGAATCTCTCAATGATGAGACAGGAAAATAAATGTCTTTTCACTTTGATGGCCAAAAACGTGACTGAGCGACAACACCAGCTTTAAAAGGACAAAATGGCCAGCCATTCCGTTCTCTCAGTGACAAACTGGAGATGCCCTCTGCAAGTCCCAACTTACCGAAACCTCCATCTCGTTAGTTAAATAGAAGAGAGAGCCAAGCAAGGAACCGGGCGAGCCTCAAATTTACTATCGACACACAAACGAACAGAGGAGGGTCGAAGAAAAGTGCTAGAAAATCATTTAAATACCTTGGTCCAAGTCTTTCGCCGGGGGGTCACTTGTCTGTAAAATAGCCATGAAATCTGATCGTCTTTGTCAAGTTAGGACTAAAGTTTTCCTAGGAATTCCGCCTTCAGCCGGAGAATTGTCTTGGAAATCGTCTGCTTCTCAGCTGTATCTGATAGTGAAACATGCTGAACTGGACGTTATCGGGTCAGAGTTCGGATGGAACCATCCAGCATGTAAAAGACCTCTTACAAGCAAGGACGAGAATCCCGGTGGGTCCTGTCTTTTCCACTCCCTCTCGTCGGGAACAAATGACACTTTTTAGGAGAGAATTGGAGATGGGCATTCATCGGGCTTTAATCTAATCAGCTGGATAATGATGATCACAAGAAAAAGCTTTCAAAGGAGGTAGCTCCACGTGTGTATGGAGCAGCTAGAAATAATAACCCAACCACCACCGACCATTGACTCCCTCAAACCGAGCATGACTCTGAATGGATCGAAGTCATCCTCCTCTACAGCAACGATACTCATCGTTTGGGTGAGCTCACTTTGGAGGGCAGAGGTTTTATTTAGCACACGAGTCAGGAAGAGGAGGAGGAGGAGGAGGAGGAAGGGGATCTTGGTCGTTTCTCTGTGTTCAGAGAAGAGAATCCGCCAACTATTTCCAATCAGTGGGGGGTTCAGCGACGATGACGACGAGTCTGATTCATCCACACCGGGTATGCATGATACTACAGGAGTGAATTCGTTCTTCCCAGGCTCCATTCCGAGCACTCTTGGGTTCGAGAGTCATTGGATATTATCATTTCGTCCATCGAGCAAGCCAGCAAGCAAACACAGGGGTGCAAGTGACAATGGCAATATTCAAATGGTGCATTATATTCAACGACGATCATTTCAGAACGAGATCGGAGTGGTGAGTGAGTACTGAGCTCCAAATCAGCCAACCAGCAAGCCACGCTCACAATACCTACATATAATCCCTTGAGCAATAACCATTTTAGGAGCCGCATTCCACCTTTGATGAGATGGTCACATTTTGCAACTCTGGCTAGTGGCTGGTATGCTTAGTGTGCATGTATTAAGATTTTTCAAGCACACAATGACACATACTTTTGGAGCAACGGGTTGACGACCACCTCGACTAACCAACAAAACCAACCTACTAACCAACACACCGACCAACGATTCGACAATGCTCATCTGAACAACAATATCACTTGGCATGAGCTGGATTTTCTCTCAAAACATCGGATTCTCGTCAGACTATTTTCGTGAAACTCGTTTTGTGGTAGGGCAACACTACAGGGTAGAACTTTCTGTTTCTTTCTGTTTTCAGCTCATCGATGTTAAACTACTGCGCACTCTATGTCAGATTTACATCCTAGTACTTCTCTTTCTGACTATTACCATTCACTGCTGGATTGAATATGTTATCAAATTTCAGCGGGTCCCCTCTACCAGGAAATAAGGTACTAATATTTTTGGTTGATTGAAAATATAGTGCTTCATTTCAAAAAGTCAGTCGTCAAAATATTCCTTTACGGTATTCAGACAACAATATTTGATGTGAGAAAGACCCCAAAAAGATTCAGAATTGACCCGAGTTTTGGTTCTGTGAATGGGTTGGAAGTTTTGAACTAGCTTGCGGTGGTCCGCTCCTCATTTTGTAAAAGATGTCACGGTAGATTACAGATCAAGCTGGAGTTATATAGGAAAACGTACTCTCCCCTCTCTCTGATGTTGATGATGAGTTATCCCCATAGCCCAAACCTGGAGCATCACGTAGATACATTGATTGCCCGGACAGTTGTACACTTCTCAAGACAAGAGTCATAAGCTGGGTTCGCTTCAAAGTGGAAGAATATTTGCATAAATAATAATCATCCAACTCCTCCGCCATAATGGGTTGAACGCTTAAAAAGAAGAACACGGAGAGGTAGCTACAAGGTGAGTGTATCTGTGTGTGTGTGTCATTGCCAAAGATCGGAATCTTTAAAAGGCAATAATTGGAAATAACTTCCGTCTGTCAATCTATGGACAATGGCCAATAGACCAAACGAACGAGGATGAGGCTAAAAAATGCCGCTCGCTCTTCACGTATGCACCATGTCCATTCGAGTGGCTAAAAGAGATTCCACGTGAAGTCAAGCGGGAAATTACAAATCTCGTCTTCAGAGAGAACAAATTGCTTGGCCACGTAAGCCGAATTTGCCAGATGTGTCCTCCTATCGTTCTATAAATCTTGAACTGAAGCTTGTCCTTACGCTGTGATAGCAATCACGGCTCTTGTGTGTGACAAAGAATTATCAGGAAAGATTAGCAGATCCTCTTCCACGTCTCAAACGGCACAATCCAGTGTCATCTAATTTCGACCTTGACATTAGGGCACAAGCAATTGTTTTTCGGTTTTGGACTACGGGCAATCCGGACCTGAGACTCCCGACACACGATATCCGTCACAAACTGATGTATTAGCCGATTAGCTTCAAAGACTGGAAATCTCGAACGACGATAAATGAGCCAGGTGCAAGAAAGACACTCGCCGAAATATGGTTAAGTGATTGCAATCAGTTTCACCTGACCCATGATTCTGAGACTTTTCTAGCGAAATGATTTGAGGGTCCTCCAAGTCATCAGCGGCTTTGGTCGACCTTGAAACAATCGTAAACAGTGCATAAAACTTGAGATGACATTTTCCCCCACTCCACACACCGTCACTTCTTCACTCCTTTTAAAATCCGAGATAATCGCACTGTCAAGATCACCCGCGAGAATACTGGAGGACCATGAGCAATTAGGGGACGTGTTTCGGACTGAAGAATTTGAAGAGCGCGAATCATTAACGTTATTCTTATCCTCAAGATGAGCAGAGATTTACAGATCCATCATTTGGCCAGGCCTTTTCGGTCATCAAACTTCAATGATTTCTGACACCAACCCTGACAAATGACCATAAAGCCTCGTGACAAGGGCCATTCGAATTCAAGAATGTCAACTATATTGTCTTTGAGTGACCATTTCAGGGTGTACCGACCATGCACACCTTCAAGGCAAGAATGGCTCGTTCATGTTTGAACGAAGTCTCCTGTGGAGAGATGAATAAAACTCACAAAAAATATCGTTTGTCATTTGAAACTCGAAATTTACATTTGAAAGTGGTCTCTAGCGTCACGACATTTTTGTCGTCTGCCTTCATTCAGCCAAGGGGACATTATACAGTCGAGTAGATGGATTTCTTCTTTTTCGTAAAAAAGAGATTGTCCCGATAACCTGATTAGGATCACTCGCCAACCCCAAAAACCAAGGTAGAATTACCTGGTGAGTCTCCAACTGCGTCGCAGCCACCATTTTGTTGGTGTTGGTTTGCATGCAAAGAGAGCCTCAGAGGAAATGGTCCAAATATTTCAGTCCTTTCAATAGAAGGGATGTCGGGACATCTTTTCGGAGGGTTTCTGTGTTTGGACAATGATAAAAAGAGCTCATTATTCCATGCACTCACGGGGGTTGACGTCAAACGCCCCAGAACATCCTTTCAAGTAAACCTAAGCATTTTTAGGTGTTGGCGTTTCTTTTGAATAAGAGCCACAACCAAACATATTGTCACTGACCACTGACTCGAAACAAATTTGTATTTTTTTGTCAGATTCCTAACCGCCAGCAACTTTTTCCATCGGATTTAGCTAACATTTAGTGATTGTGTTTCTTTGTTTCTTTCAAGACATTTCAATTATTCTAATGTCAAGAACCGGAAGGAGAAATGAGCTTTATAACTGCTAATCACTTTTCGGAAGAGAATGGCTCTGTATTTATCTCAATGGAAAACAAAGAGTAGAAAAATACACATATAATGCTGAAATCCATTTTTTCTCCAACTTGCAGCTCATTCCTGTGACAATAGAGTGTGTCTCATAACTAAGGTTATCAAAATTAAGCATAAAAAGGACCTCAAGATGCAAATAAAGATGCAAAAAAACAAGCCCAGAATACCAATACCACTTCAAGTTTGGATGGCTGGTGTCAGGGTGTCAGGGATGTTTTATATTGGCATACAGAGGCATTTTAGCAATTTTTTAAGGTGGATGGATGCATGTATTCTACTAACAGTATGCTCTGATTCCAGTGGATTAGCATCTGAACAATTATCCAAGACTAAACTTCCCTAACAATCACAGGTGTTGTCAATACAACAGCTTTGAATTGTCCGTCCCCCCCTCCCCCTCCTCCGAAGTAATCAAAGGCCAGTAGGGACATTTCAAGTTTGGATGGCTGGTGTTAGGGTGTCAGGGATAGGTACTGGGATCTCACCATGGAAGGTAAATTCAAGTCTCTTCTGGAGATCACAAGGTTGTATACCTAAGGAAACCTACTTGCAATTAATTTATTTGAAATCGACTGCAGCTAATGTCATGATTTTGCGGTTTTTTTGATAAATATGCTCATTCAACATTTCCAGCATGTTGTGCAATCGTCTATGTGTCCTAGGAAAGAGATGGGAGGCGGGACCCTGAATTCTCAAGTGCAAAGGTACGTCAAGGGTGCCAATTTCTCATCAAAATAGTGAAAATACAAATTTTCTGCACAAACAAAATCAGCCAAAAGAAGCCTAAAAAAGATGCAAATGATGCAAATAAAGATTCAGGATGCAAAACGACCAATTAAGGGCCTAGGATGCAAAAAAATGTCATTTGCGTAAGTTTGAGAACATTACTCATAACAGCTCATACTGAGTCTTTGAATCTCGTTTCATACAAGTATGATCGCTTTTGCTATAGAAAATCTTGCCATAGAGTTTATCTATGCCCGTCAGTGAGGGGACAACTCGCCCCAATGGACAACTTGACCCAGCGGACAACTCGACTCGGCAATTTCTCCGAGGTCTAACCATTACTCACTCGCACAAAGTTAGAATGTACAGGTACCTGTGTAAGGCGTTTTGTTCGACCCGTAACTGCAGTTCTACGCCATGCAGCCTTGAGCTTTTTTGGGACATCTCCTCGCTAAAAGTTCACTTTGGTTTTCAAACATTAGAGCGTGAGCTCGATGTCTGTAATTTGCGAAACATGAAAGAAACATGTGAAAACGACCAAAAAGCTGGAAAAAGGCGAATAGACCCTGAAAAGTCGAATAGACCCTAAAAAGTCGGAAAAGACGTAAAAGAATCTATTCGACTTTTTTTACAGCTATACTCATGAACATGTTTTTAACCCCTCAAAGATTTACTTGATCATTCTAAATACAATTCTGCTATTCCGAGGTCCAGCCACTACTCACTGTCACGATGTTAGAATGTACAGAATAAAACAAACACGAAAACGCACATAAAGACTGGAAAGAAATTAAGAGCCACTTTTAGTGGCCCATTAATGTGGTTTTAACCACTCAAAGATTTACTTGATCTTTCAAAATACAATTGTGCCAAGACAAGAGGTTATTAAACAACCCTTTAACAAAATATCGCAAGTACTTACTTTTGTAAGTATTTACTAGGAACATTGAGGATATGAGAGAGCTCTCCTAATGGTAGAGGCTAGAAAGGTTGGGATTGTATAGTATTCAGAGAAAGTGCGAAAGGTATCTGATATTGTACATTTTCGAAAGCATTCATGAGCTTTGTCCCAATCCAAGATTTAGAGTCAATTGTAGTGACCGTAGAGGCTTAACGTGCGTTTTGAGAGCACCTCTAAGTCCTCGTGAATCTAAGGTAGTTCGAACAATGAAGTCCACATCTCTTCTTTCTCGGGCTCCTTCATTGTTCGATTTGCTTCCATCTAATATTCGTAGGGCGTATGTAGGGGTTGATCCAGTAGCAGGATTTAAGTCAGACTTGGACAAGTTTTTGACTAAAATTTCCAATCAACCTTATATTCAAGGGTTAGCCAGATCAGCCAACTCTAATTCGTTGGTCGATTAAATAATATATGTAAATAAAAGTTAAATTAAATGAATGAATTTCTCGTCTTGAACTGCTGTGATTCCAATCCCAGCAGCGGTAAGGAAGTTGCAAAAAAATAACCAAAATTAGCAATCCTCGTTACGGTTTGCTTCAACAAGCGGCGGCAAATTGAAATGAATAGCAAATTCAGTCTTTATGTGATGCAATTTGTTAGTGATGTTTGTCTGAATTCTTCTTCTTCAAAATGCCCAAAATCAGGGTGCCGCACTACTCTTTCCTCGAATTTAATTTTATTTACCTGTCTAATAAACATATACATATAAGCAATTGGTCCAAGGCTACGTGGAGAAGCGCAAATACCCCAATTTGAAAAAAATCTGTCTGCCTAAAGAGACTTGAAAAGAGTGCATTCTGTGGAACAAATTTTGTAGAGTTGTGTTGATCCTAACTTAACCGGGAGAAAATAAAAAAGAGTAACAGGAATTTGGATGGCTCTAAAATCTAGCTCTGAATCCTGCAAAATGCACTGTTATGCAATAATGTTTGAACTTCAACATATCACTCCTGAACTTCGACAATTAATCAAAATACTCCACTTTCGAGTGGTCGGAGGATTGATACCATAAGTCTCGGCTACCAGCCGCTGCCACCTGCCGCTCTTCAATATGTTTATACAGGGTGGAAAGAAATTAAGGGCCGCTCTTTGTCGCTTCTGAAAATCCTACCCCCTAACTCAAATAATGATTTGATCAGATTGAATCTCCAGTTTTCATTAAAAGGGATTATTGAAAAACCTAACACCATACCACGAATGATCCAATTTTACTCCAAAGGAGATTGGTAGCCTTCTGATGTTTAGCCACCTAAAGATTGAGTCTTGAAAATCCAGATTTCGGCCATCGGTCCAGTCTGTTCTAAAAGGATTTATTGCATTTCCATGAGGGTCTCGACTTTCCAATGGTTTGAGGATGAACACTGAAAGGCTCACCAACGTTCCTTTGTCTTTGCCGCCCTTCAGGACGCCCTTAGCCTTGGTTCTGACCTTCATACTGCGCTCACTTGAATTTTCAGACATTGTTTTGACGGCACTCTATCAGAGGGCTACCCATCGCCTCCAGGATAACGTTGAACCATTTGTAATATGTCATCAGGTTCTTAACAATTCCTCTTAATGAATGCTTGTGGTTTAATGTCAAAAAAATCTTTGAGGAGGGAGAAATGTTGTAAAAAACAGCCATGGAGGCCCTTAATTTCTTTACACCCTGTAGACTTTTTTCTTTGACCTCAACGCTGTGCTCACCAGATATTTCGGGATAATAATTGTTCTCTTTATGTTTAAGCAATAAAACTGTTGGAGCGTTGTTATTATCTTTTAAGCTGAACTTGTCTGGACTTGAGTCCCGACTCGTCACAAGATTTCTTGATTGTTTTAAATTTGTTTCTTCAACAGAAATCTTATATTTCTTCCAGGTAAAACTCATCATTTGAACCACGCTTTTATTTCAATCCAACAATTATAGAGTGACGTGAACCAATTCCTCTTTGGCTTATCGTAAGAGTTCCTCTGTGAAAACACTATTGGTTTAATAAGCGACGGTCAAGTTTAAAAAGAAATGAATAAGGGTTTTTTTAATGGATTCGGACTTTTAGCCGGACCCGGAGAGTCCGATGAAATCATGTAGAAAATCAAAAGACTGGAACACCCCAGTACTAATCAAAAGCCCAGACCAAGCAAACTCTAATGCCAGAGGGCGTTTACCTATCTTTTTTTAAACGCAAAAGTTGAAGAGACTCGTAGTAAGAGAAATCAATGTCTAAAATGTAGGTGTATCATTTTGGGGGGAGAAATGATCATTTGCTTCATTCACTTAACTAACTTATTTCCTCCTTTTAGGAACCTACGAACAGTACGGATAAGAAGATGCAAAAGCGGGTCTAGTAATGCAAAATATTGACTTCCCTATCCAGACACAGATTAAAGGCCAACTGATCGTTAGGTATTTTATAGAATGACAAAAAGGAGCTAGCAAATATTTTTGTTCGTAAAGAATTCTGAATCTCGGACCAGACTTCTTACGAACTGAATGAATCATACGAAGCAAAAGCCAAATCTTAGTTCCACTATCTCTTAATGGGCATCCTTGAGGACATTGTGACTGCTCGGGGTACTAAATATACATCTTATCTCTGAATATTTTGTTCGTGCATGAGCTGAAGATTTTCAAGAATGAGTTGAAGAATTTGTTTAAAGTATAATGGCACCCAAGTCTATCACCATCAAATTTAGAAATAGACGCTAAAACTACTTACTGCAGGCGGACTATTGAGAATTCGAAGAAATGAGTCCGCAATAATGATGTATGTCTCGGGGAGTAAACATTTCAAAATTGAATCAAATGTTGAGACTGCGGCATATCACAATTCGGAAAAGCTTGAAAAAGTATAATTGGTTTCGATGAATTCAATACTTGCCCCTAGTTTGCATATCACCTATCTAAATTTGACATGTTTCAGCAAAGCAAAACAAATTTTTTTTTCCAGATATGATGAATTATAGCCATGATGAGGCCATCTACAATCTAGTAAAAGTAATGTTAACGAGTAAGTTATTTTTATGATGAATGTCTGCTGCCCTTCCGCAAAATTATTACTTTTTAAGTTGATATGAATGCAAAAACCTTGAGAAAGCTTCTAAAAAAGTTGTGAAACTGCGCAAAAAGGTATAATCGTGCAAAGAAGGTTGTAAAAATTGCAAGAAAACTGTTACAATGGGGGAAAGGTTGTTTTTAGACCATGTTAGTCTTGTGGCTACCTTTTTGTTTGTTAAAAAATCTAAGCACCCGATTGTATTTACTATGTAATGCATTGACTGTATAAAAGATTAGCATTTTTTGCAATGTTTGACGTTGGGACACATTTCCAGTTGATGCAGATGTCACGGTAAACAATTGGCTCTCTTCTTAAGCTAACAACTTTTGCTGCCGAGTGTGCTTTTGTTCACAAATAAGTTTTGGTCAGATCAAACCCATGATGGCAGATGTACCTCAAGTGCAGCTCTCTTTTGCAGACTTGGATTTTTTGAGTCGAATTTGATATTCAATTCCTTGATAGACCAAATATTGTATGAAATTTAAGTGGTAGCAAGTAGACGAATCAAAATCTTTCGTTTTGGTTATACCGGGGATTGCAGTACGGTTAGTACAACCAATAAAAAAATGTTATAAGGTTCTGGCAAGAGGTCCCAAACAAGGAACACTAAGTTAAAAAGGAAGCAGATAAAGACTATATTGACAACAAAACACAAAAAATGTCCCTAAGTTTTAAAAAGAGTAACAAAAGTTGGAAAAAGGATAAAAATGAAAAAAATGAGAAATTTGGTGCAAATTTCATTATTTGGTCAAAAAGGGCAAAAAAGTTGAAAATATCTAGTGATGAACCATTAATTTTGTTCAAAGGACGGGATTGAAACCTTTTCCTATTCTCGAGGAACAGAAAAGCCCTAGCACTCCTATAAAAAATAGATCTTTTGGACATTATTCATGTCCATTTCGTGTTAAGGGCAGCTGATTTTTTGGGTTGGACATACATATTGCAAAGCAATCTTTATTTGAGATCAAACCAAATTTTAAACAAACAGGGCTTGAGTAACGGCGTTACTTGTAACTCATTACTTTTTGAGTATCACTACCTAGGGTCTCTATCACTACCGAATAACCCGTCGAATTTCTGCAAAAGTAACAACATCGGTAACGGAACGGTTTCTTTAGCCCTGCTGTTAACGTTACTTTCTTCTTTTTTAAGCAAAAGAAACAAAAGTTTATAAAGGTTTCCTCCCTGATTTGCCACCAATGGGATCAAATTAATACGGAGGGCTGAAACTTGGGTTTTTAATTTACATTTTCTGTGGCGTATGACATTACTAATCGCGGGTCGGAAACCCTTAAGTTATACTCAAAATGTAACCCTGATTTCCTCTCGTCAAAACAGTGGAATATTTGCCTTACGTTAACTTTTTCAAAATCATGGAAGCAAAACGAAAAACACTTGTCACGATAATTCAGTGTATTGGAAAAGTATTGAAACCAAAGAATCCTTTATCCCTTAACTCTTGTATTCTTGTATCGTTGTACATTCGTATGTTTGTCATTTGTTTCACATCGTATTTACAAACGTCAAAGATATCGTATGAAACGTTTTAGAAGATTTAGGCCATCTTTTCTTCCGCAAAAGTAACGGTATCGGTAATGGCAACGGCAACGCGTTACTTTTTCTAGTAACGGTATCAGTAACGGCAACGTTAAGCACTTAATTTTCTAGAAATGGTAACGGTAACGCATTACTTTTTTTTGAAAAGTAAATGTATCGGTAAAGCATTAGTTTTGCTAAAAAAAAAATAACGATGACACATCACATTATTTTGGTAGGGGTTCAAGTTTTGCACATTCATCGCCAGTGAGTAATTTAACACACATTCAGCTTGACACGTAACGTTCCACAAGAAACCACTAAACCTCTTTTGCAAGCCTCATAAAAACAGCATATTCAAGTTTTCTTCAATTTGGCCACCCATGCCATTCTCGTCTATTGACCGTAGAGGGAAAACTGCCGCAATTCCAAGGACCTAGGACCTCGAATTCCAAGTAGAAGTGTTACGAGCTGCAAAGCTGATAAATGTCACCAGAAACGGCGAGACCAAACCGGACACATAAAAAGCCATCTCTGAGCATTCTCCCAATTCTTTCTTGTCTCGAACTTGAACGCCTAAAACCTGCAATTCAATCTCGGATGAGATACCAATCGTCGCCCAAAAATGGTGGCTTATCTTAAGTATCTATTGCCCTAAAGACATTACTCATATTAACCAGAACATATCTCTTACCAAATTGAACTCGGCGACTCCGACCACCAAGGCGTGGCCTAGGCACCACTTCCTCCCTGTTCACACCCCACTCCTGGAAATCTCTCCAAGGACGAAGGATTAACGGAGCTTCGGGCGCTTTGTCACACAAGCCCCCATGAAGCAGTAAATCAGACTTAGAGCAATTCATTTCACCTCAAACTGACTCCATCCAAGAACCAACAAAACACGACTTCCCTCAAAAACGGAGACTGCCTGACAGGCTTGCCTCGATCCCTCTTTTGAGCTTCTTGAGTGCTGGTCATGCACGATCTATCTGAACCTGACATGCGCATAAAAGCACAATTCTCAAAGCTGCAAGTAGTCGTCAAGTTCATCTTCCATGTTGCTTTTTTCTTTGAGGCAAGATTCCCAAAATTCTCATCCCCGTTGTCGAGGGAGTGTCAAGGGTCAAACCTATTGAGGAGTGATCCGGTGACTACCAAGAATGGGATGATGGGTTGAGATGAAGAGGACGTGAGGACGGCTTCTGTTGAAGTTCTCACAAACAAGCCAATGAATTACCTGTGAACTGAGAAAAATAAGTTTTCAATAATTAAATCATGGCTATATTTTAACATTTAAGTATCAAAATTTCCCGGGGATGTTTTGAGTTCATGATCAGATGAGAGTGGTGGGTAAAAAAGTTTCAAAAACTAGCTCGATTTTTTTCAATGATGTCGGTTGAAAGTCCCCGGAAATTCCTCTAGATTGCCATTGTTTAGGAGTTTGAACCCGATGCAAAAGTTGATTTAAAAACAGTATCAATGGATATCAATACGGATGGAGGGATTGACCTTATGAGCCCTAATCCTAAATATTCATTCCTTTAATACTGTATGTAAGAAATACAAGCCTTAGTAATGATGTACTTATTCCACATGTCAGTGGTAACGAAATTACAATAATTCGTTCCTTTTTCTGAAAAGGAATTGGAATCACATTGCATCCCAATATACCTAATTAAATATTGTTGAAGTAGCACAAATTTTGAAAAGAAATTCTTTCTAGTATTGGTAAGTTCCTTTTAGTATTCAAAGGAATACGTAGGTCTTGTTGATCCGGTAGCATCTTTCAAGTCAGACTTGGACAAATTTTTAGAAAGCATTCCAGTCAACCCTAGATTCAAGGACTAGCTCGGTCTGCCAACTCAAATTCGTTGGTAGACCAAATGTCATATCAAGTTTACTAGGTAATAGATAGACAAATTAGAACCTTTCATTTTGATAGTACTGGGAATTTCATTCCTTGTTGAGGCAAAAAAAAAAACTTGACATGTTTATCATCAAAATTTTACTAAAAGTAATTGTAACGATTTGACACCATCATATGTTTTGGCGAGTAACGATGGGGTAATGAATTACTCTTTTTGGCCGAAGAAATTGACTAAAATCAACCAAAATCAAGTAATAAGTTCTTTTATTGAGGAACGACTAACGCCCTGGCATTATATCATCTTCAAAAAGCAATAAGTTGAAAAGTTCTGAGGAAAGGTGATTTAAACATAAAAAAAACAAACAGAGTGTGGATGTCTATACTCCCTCAGCCAAACTCATAAAGAGCCCACTGACTGGATATCGTGACACCCAACGTCATTCAACGTATGGATTACTCAAACCACGGACTTCTAGAAATATGGACTGCGAACGAGCTTCCCGCCAAATCGGCCTGCTCTTGGTCATAGCAACTCTGAGCCACTTTTCGAATTAAACTAACAAAAAAAGGAAAGGCCAGCTCGTCAATTAAAGGTAAGGCATTTTCTAAGTGTTGAGATATCAAAAAGGTACGTTTATTCAAGATGGAGTCGGGAAGAGAAGTGGTAGAACGGGTATTGGAAAAAGCGGACCTAAAATCCAGTATTGGCATAGAGGGAGGGAGTGAGTTGATAGATAAGAGAAAGGATAGATGGCGTTACATAAGACTTATCATCTCCCCCTAAAGTTGGCATCATAGGACAGATTATTAATGTTTAAACCGAACTCTTTTCGATCGAAGGCGGGTTTCTCGAGGAAGGAAGGGTTCGTTCGCGCTCGGCTCAGGGTCACCACCTTGTCGGGAGATGCCGTTTCCATGGGTACTGGTCGGAGATGAATTCGGTTCCGGATTGAAATCCGGCCATCGATTTCGACTTTGTAGGAGGAGCGATGATTTCGTCTTGGTTCTATGACCAAGCCCGACCGATTCCACTTTTTGGTGCGGGGATCCTGAACCAGAACTGTATCGTGAGGTTGAAGCGGTGGGAGAGGGATCGCGGTGTTATCGAATCGAACCTGAGTCTTCTCGCTTTCCTCCTCGCGGCGTTGAAGGGCTTGGGCCCAGACGTGGTCGGACAATCGATTGTAGTGGGCCGGATGGCCGGGAATGCGGGTGCGGAGGCCGCGACCGAAGAGCCATTGGGCGGGACTGAAACCGTCCGTCCGGGCACGGTGCACACGTTGCGCCAGGCCAAAAGGGCGTGGCCGGAAATTGCGCCAATTGTGGCCATGCTTTTGGAGCAAGGTCTTCATGGCTTTGACCGCGGATTCGGCGTGACCATTGGAAGCGGGGTGGTAGGCCGAGGAAAGTTCATGGTTGATGTGGGTGCGACGGCAGAATTCGGCAAAATCACCGCCGCGAAATTGAGGTCCCCCATCGGAGCGCAAGTGCTGGGGAATTCCATAATCCGCGAACCAGTCCTCAAAATGTCGGTTATGGTCCGCGTGTCCAATCGAGAAAGGCGAGACACGCACGGCCAACCCGTAAATCGGTCCACCATGATCAAGTAATGCGCACCAGCGCTGTGAAACAAATCCACGGAACGAGGACTCAAATGGTCGGGTGGCGGTGGATTGGCGAAGAGGCTCGGGGGATTGGCTCGGGCGAAACTCCTGACATTGAGCGCATGCACTGATGACCTGTTCAATGTCATTGTTCATGCCCGGCCAAAAATACAGGCTACGAGCCAGAGCGCGGGTCCGACGAATGCCTTGGTGAGACTGATGTAAGTCGTGGAGAATGGTCGCACGAGATTGGATGGGCAGAATAATTCGACGGCCTTGAAGGATCAAAAGACCATTATCGTGATCTAGGGATAAGCTGTCCCACTGCTTGGTGAATAATTTGGCCGGATGAGATTGAGGCAAGTGTTTTGGTGATTTACCAGATAGAAGAGTGGCTATGACAGCCTGATAATTGACATCATTCTTGGCATTCAAGGCGATGGAATGAAGGGCTAAATCAGAGCCGGATTCCATTTGAACGGCGGATAGAAGAATGGAGTTATCGAATGTGGAAGGTGGGTCATCGTCCTGAGAATTATCGTCGAAAAGGGGATAACGTGAGAGCGTGTCGGCAATCCGATGATTCTTGCCTGGAATCCATTGTATGGTGAACGTGTATCCAGCCGTTTTCATCAAAATCCGTTGGAGACGTGGATTGTCTACGGCTGCCAGGTTTGATCCTTTGAAGATACCAAGCAATGGCCGATGATCCGTGATAACGGTGAAGTTCATGCCGGCCAGGTACATTCGACAGTGCATGATCGCCCATTGGATTGCCAGAGCTTCCAACTCGCACACGGCATATCGGGTTTCAGCCTCCTTCAGATATCTTGATCCGCACTGGATCAAGTTCGAATGACCGTCAGGACGGTTTGAAGAAGGGCATACCCCAGACCTTTGAGGCGTGAAGCATCGGTAAGTAGGGAGGTCGGGAGGGTGGATCAAAGTGAGCCAAGACTGGACCATTGGATTGGTCAGAATTTCCTCAGCGCTCGAAATGCCTCTTCATGCTCTGAAAGCCACTGAAATGACATCTCTTTCTTCAAGAGATTGCGAAGTGGCTGTGAGGCATGGGCCAAATCCGGAACGAAATGTCCTAATTGATTGGCCAGACCTAAAAATGACCGAAGGTCTGTCAGGTTGGTGGGGGCTGGAAATTTGGAGATTGTGGCCACCTTGGATGGATCCGGACTGACACCATCCCGACTAATGATATAGCCAGCGAATTTGACAGACGATCCAACTTGGGCCTTAGCTTTGGAGAGGGTGATACTGTGGTCTGCACAGCGTTGAAGAACGGCCTTGGTTTTTTGAATAAGATCATCTTTGGATTCTCCACAGATAAGGATGTCATCGACAATTTTTCGGACACCAACCAGGCCGGAGAGGGCTCGATCTCCTCTGGCACAGAATTCGTCTCCAGACGCGTTTAATCCCAATTGGGGCTCGACAATAACGGAAGCGCCCAAAAGGGGTGAGGAATGTTGTGAGGTGCCGTGATTCCTTGTCGAGTTCGACCTGCCAATAGCCTTTGACGGCGTCAAAAACCACAAACCATTTGGATGAGGGTGGAATGGATGTGATGATGTCTTTGGCCGTTGAAAATGGATGAATAGGCCTCTTCACATATTTGTTGAGGCCTGTGAAATCCACAACAAGTCTTACGGAACCATTGGGCTTGGGAATAACTAGGCTTGGGCTGACCCAAAGAGAAGGCTCGGGAGCCTCTTCCATGACACCAGAGGAAGTCATTGACTTCAGTTCTTCCTTTGTCATCTCTTGGTAAGCAAAGGGAATGTTGCGAGCCACGTTCACATGAGTAGGCGTGATAGGAATGTCGTCTCGGAGATGGATGACCATGGGGTCGCCTTTCATGGGCTTAAGCACTTGGGAACAATCAAAAACTGATTGGAATTTTTCCATAAGCATATTGATGGCACCTTCGATTTCTTTCCCACAGGGCTCCGAGGTGGTCGATCGAATTTGGACGGCCGAACCGTCAGATGGGTCGAGATCATTAGAATGAGCATCCTCGGGAAGTAACGGAAAGGTGTTGGGCAGCATGCCAAGCTCGATCATCCCATGCCAAGAGAGTAAAAATTGGTTATGGAGATCTGGGGTCACGTAAGTAGTCACGGACGCCTTGTACTTTCCCAGACGACTAATGATCAGATCAACAGCACCGTAACATCGCATTTTCGAATTGTTTGCAGCTCGAATGGAACATGATCTCAAGGTGTCAATCACGATGCCATAAGTCCGGGCAAGATCAGCTGAGATCAATGACTCTGTTGCACCCGTGTCTGGCAAGATGTCCATTGTAAAAGGTGTGCCACTTGGAGGAAGAACATGGACAACGATGGTCGGGGTGGGACGAGCCTTGAACATGTTGACGCGGATGATGGAGGAAGTGATGGGATTCGTGTTCTGGGATAGACGATCCCGGGATTTAGATCTTCCACGCCAGATTTTACCGCCTTGACAAACAGACGCAAAGTGACCTGGTTTTTGGCACTTGCTGCATGTCTTGTTTAGAGCTGGACAATGCTCTCGGGAGTTTCCTCCACGGTGAGTGGTATTTCCACATCCTATGCATTTGCCTTGGAGAATATTAGAGATGGATCAATCACCCTCCTTGGAAGGTTTGGATTTAAATTGAGATTTTGATCGTTTGTAGGAGGATGTGGCTGCAATCATGGTTGGGGTTAGATCATTTGAAATTGATCTTTCCGCGGCCGTTGCAGACTCCCATGCCATTGCAGTTCGGTGGAGAAGATCACGAGAGGGGTCGGATTGACGAAGGAATTCTTCACGAAGTCGGCGGTCAGAAATCCCAGTGACCAATCGGAGAATATAGAGGTCGTCCTCTTCGATCGTGTCCAATTCAGCTTCCTGGCCCTCCAATTGTAAACGAAGATACCAGTCACTGAATTTTTCTCCAGGCTGCTGATCACACCGAAAGAAATTGTATCGGCGTGTTAGAAGCGGTATGTGTTGGACGAAAATTTCCCGTAACTCGGAAATACATCCCTGGCTCCCCAGGATCGGAGTGTCATCCTTGGTTTTGGTGGAAAGCATCTGCTGGAGTTTGAGTTCGAGGCAGGAATGGAGATAGCCTCGCTGTTCCGCAAGAGGGAAAGTGTCCATGTGGTTGGACGAGTAGAACAAGGTGAAACCTGTGTTCCATGAACGGAACTCTGCCAAAGTGCACGAAGATGAAAGTTTCTCCGGTTTTAGGGCAAGGTTGATCTTGGAGATGTTCTGGTGGTTCGAGCTTGACGAATCTGGTCGACTTGGCCGTGCCTGAGCACGAACAGAGGCGGAAGTTTTGAGAATGCGTTCCCGGAGCTTGGAAACATCCTTAGAGAATTTCGTGACATGAGAATCCTCTTTGGTGAAGGACTCACCATCCAAATGTCCGCTTGATGATGCCAGTACCTCTTCCAGAGTGTTCAGGGAGTCCTCGACTTTGGCAAAGAGGCCGTTAATCCTCTCTACCATGGAGATATCCCAATCAGATGCGTCCAACGAATCCACATCGGAAAGGAAGGAGTCGCAAGCGATGAAATGCCGTGAGAAGACGCTCCTCCTTGAGATCAGTGATTGTTTAGCCGAGTCCATGATATAACGTACGATGAGTCGTGAGTGGTGGAATAATTGAACCACGGGTAAGATTCGTGAAGGATGTGCGGAGCCTCAGGACGGTTGGGGCACAAACGAATCCGGGGAAGGACGTGTTCCAAAAGAATGGAAGAGATTGAGATGGAAGTGGGGCGAAAGTCCTTAAAACTGCTGCGCCATGTTGAGATATCAAAAAGGTACGTTTATTCAAGATGGAGTCGGGAAGAGAAGTGGTAGAACGGGTATTGGAAAAAGGGAACTAGAAATACCAGTATTGGCATAGAGGGAGGGAGTGAGTTGATAGATAAGAGAAAGGATAGATGGCGTTACATAAGACTTATCACTAAGTAACTTGTAAAGTGGATCATTTCAAAGTAATTTTGCCAAAAGCTTATGTAGCTGACCAAGAAAATTCGACTTTATGTATTGCTTATTACATAGCTTTGACCATGTCTCCTTAAGGCTCCTTGAGGTTTGGGCTCAAATTTGGCCAATGTCATTTATTCAACCAGATCTTGTGGTCGTATGAAGTGCTTATTTGGAATTAGATACACGGTTTAGAAGATACAAAATTTTGGCTTCCGTTTGCAATCCACATCTCTAGAAGTTCTTTAAACTGAAACTTTAACTGTTTTCTTTATTTTTCCACTTGTTCTTTTTCATACAACCTAATTCTAAGGCCTCTTATTTGGAGAATAAGAAATAAAAAGAGCACCAAGAAGTCAATACAGTATTGATTGAAACACGCATGAAAATCCAGCTTTCAATTGAATTCAAACAGGGAAAAAAGTAAATAATTTCAGATAAGCAAATGAAAAGCAATCAAACCAGAAAGAGAAGAATGTAAATTCAAAGTAGACTCATATATGCAACTTCTAAGTTCACGTTGAATGTTTACCACATCCTGCAATCGTAATCAAGGAAAAAGGAAATGAATTATTTGTAAGTTGAGTATTATCATTGTGTGTGTGAATCTAAGGCACTCGTATACAGACAACTTAACGGTGAACTTTGTAAAAAAAAACGTAAGATATGCCTTTGGCTAATTTTCAATGCAAACTAACACATGTGTTCTTGGGAGGAGATGGTCAAATTGAAGCAATTCACAACATATCATAACAGAAAATAGCAAAATGAAGAATACGAATATTTGATTCAATCTTTTATCCTTGAGGTGTTTAGGACATAGAAATATCCAAAAAAAATATCACTTCAAAATTAAATCGCTTAAATTTAACTTGAACATGACTTAAACCCTTCAATTTCCTCCAAAACACGTTTTTGTCCTAAAATGGCTAGAATAGTGAAAAATTAATGTAACCACAAAAAATCAATGAATAGGATACGATCGCAGCCTCAGTTTTTTTGTTTTTTTGTACCCCTTTGCGCCCAAGCGCCATCTTTCGGATATGTAGGGATGTGTCAAACGTAAAAATGCAACCGCTTTTTCAACCAGCAATTGAACTTCTGTCTCAAAGCGAGCTTAAAGTTTTACCTTTTTATCGCTTCTATCTCTATCCCTTGTTTTTTTTGTGTGTAGCAGCTCCGCTTATTTCGGCGCTATTGTTATTGACTCATGCCATAGCCAAAACCTCGACACATCCCTACGTAAGTCAAAAGGGGGCGCTCAAGGGCAAAGGGGTAAACAAAGACCCCCGTGAGCATGTCCTATTATCCTTCCAATCCATGGCTATGAATCTTGTGCAAACGGAACTTGGAAATGCCTTTGACGCAACCTCTTAAAAGGCGCTCTATGTGTCTTTCAATTTTCGTTCCGAAGCTCATTCATTTTCGCTACAATAAGCGAAAGGAGAATCCATACAGCCAACGTTAAAACAAAGAATTGGATGGGTTGTCAACAGGAACCCATAGGAAATACTAATTTCTTCTTGATATAAGTGCCAAAAATGTTAAACAGACCTTCAGTAGCATTGTAAGACCAGCTATACTGCACATTGAAGTTTCAATTTTCTTGCCAAGCGACTCAAAACAAAATAATTTTAATGCCTTTAAAATTGCAAGATATATCTAACCGATAAAGTTCGACGGACAGGGCTTCAAGTTATTATTTAGATTAGTACATGGTCCCGTGGAGTGCTATCTTAGGAATTGATAATGACTCCGACCACTTTAACTAACAACCCAGTTAGCCAAATCATTATGATGTTTCCTCGCGGCTGAAATCTCAATTATGCTCCTAAGTTTAGGGAATATTCTAATATTTTCACTCGCGGATGACAAATTGGAAAAGATTTCCATCAATTAAAGAAATGTTTCTGCTCGTTCCCAAATCAAAGCCGAAAAATTCAATTAAAAAGCCAACGAAGTAGTTAACAAATGCCATGATGCAAGCCTTTCAATCTGTTTATGCCCCAAAGACAGACCATTTGCGATGCAATATTTCATAATGGGCAATATCTACTGACTCATACTTGTTGGTAGATATGTAATTGCATGAAAGCTAATGAATAAAGGAATTTTAGAACTCCTTCGAGACACATTCCTAAGGTCAATTCGAATGAATAAGCCACGAAACAATCGAAATACAAAAAGAAGTTTCTCAACTAAGATCTCTTGTACACTTTCGTCTCCAAAAGGAAAGGTCATCTGTATCACCCGCGTTGTCGACCAATTGAAAAAAAGTTATTTTGCGTATGTCTACGTATATCATGTCAGACAAAAAATGTGTGCGTACCACATTCTCCATCCGGACTTGTAAGTGGGTGATATCTGATTGAATGAGCCCAACTTTCATTTGCTTATCGAGAGAATGGCCGAAGCGGTTTCGCCGGTTCGTTTATGCCACTTGTCTTTGGTGAGGCACACGTTTCGATCTGTACTACGAACGTACGCAAATTGACCGAGCATTACGATCTTATTGGCATGGGACTCGTAATTTTGTGGTCAACTCGAAAAAGTGCTTTTCGCTCATAGACCTTACCCACACATAAGGATGGCAATAGGTTCAAAGAGTACAAGAAATGACGGTGAAAGTGCATCTTACTTCGATCCAGTGGTGCAGCTTCGTAAATGCATCATAAAACGAATCAATGTCGCTTAAGACCTCTCTAATAAATTGTCTTCATGCAATTAAATTCAAGCGAGACCACGCTTGTTGTGACTTTAATGGAGAAACGGTCAAATCTGGGCGAGTTTTTGATGGTAGCTTAGTTGTTTGAGAGTCTGATGATGATTATGCGTCTAAGAAACGTCTATTCGTATGTTGGATATACTTTCAGTTTTGAGGGCCTCTTTGGTAAAGATTGACTGACGTCAGGCGGAGAACTGGATTGATTTTGGCGGAAGGATGGGAGGGCCCATAGTTCGGGAAAGATATGCAGGCCGTATCAGTAGTGGTCGATATAACCATATTTCTAGGAAAGAAATTGACATGAGACTTTCGTAATTCGGTCATTGAGCTGGGGCGTATTGCCCGTCCACCCTCTCTTTCGTTATATCTTACTCAAAAAGAAGAGAGGTGTGCAAACGACGAGGGCCGCAAGGCCACTCAAGGTGTGGTGAGTAGAGTGGTTAACATCGTAATGATTTTGTATTTATCATACAACGTTATTTAAAGGGGACTGGAACTAAGCCAGCAGCAGCTCTAATCATCTATCATCTTTGTCAAGACCAGAGCGTCTATGCACTGTCTGAGGCGACTCCAACCACTCGCTTTATTTCTGTCATTGACATTGTCATTCTAGTCAACACAGAGAAGAGTAAAAATCGACTTTGATGTGTTTTTTACATGAGCTGAATCGGTAGCTTTGAACAAGTGCTACTCAAGCCGATTGAAAAATCAGCTACCATACCCTATCAGCCATTCAATTGTCCCCCATGATCTCTAAAAACGAGTCCGCCTGGCTAGCTCTCATCGCAATCTCTAAGCCTTGCTTCTTCTATGGTCAACAATGTGATACTGCCATTGTTTCTTTTCTTAGGTTGAAAAATGACGCATCTGCGGTCGAAATACATTTATTAGCTTTTTTAGATTTATTAGCATCTCGACACAGGTGCCAAAAATACGTCAATATTCAAGGGACCATAGGCTCATCTGTTTATGTTTGAGTAAAGCTGAGCGGTGATCTTCCACTTTAAGAAGAATAAAATTGAGTTGTGAATTAAATTTCCGGTGTCGAGATTGCTTACTTTTTACAATATCTTTAGTCAATCTATTCGATTAACGTCTTTGGTCGTTCTGAGATAAACGCATCATTATCTAAATTGCACATGAAGGGCTTAAGCTAGAAAGGAAGCTCCAGATAGTTGGATTTACTAATATTAACCATCCGGGAGTGTTTCGTTGCCTAACTCAGCGCCAAAATGTGGCAAAATTTTCCTTGATCCGGTCTTCCTTGAACCAGCCCCTGATCCAATGATTGCACTGCAGTTTGAGTTCAAGCTCTTAAATGCTTGGCAATTGAGTAGTTGGATTCCGAAAACGAATCCTTGGAAGATTTGAGTTGTTGCAGGCCAGACATTACTGAGGCTAAAGGGGACTTTGTCAAAGGTCACATAGACAAAAGTACCGAGCTAATCTGCGTTGCGATTCAATGAGATCCAGATTAAAGTTCTAAGCTATAATCACATTCAGGCAGTTTTTCCCTTCCTTTTTAGGACCAGATTACCGTTTATTAAAAAAGAAATGATACAAAAAACTTGTACAGAAATCAGACGGTTATTGATAAAAAGATGCAAGGTGGATAAATGGAAGAAGATGAAAACCAGATAAGCGATACTTCCACTTTGGTTACAAAGGAGAGAGGAAAGAACCTCGACTTTAAAGTTAAGGCACGTTCCAAAAAAGTTGTCTGGCTACCCAATTTGGAAATGTTACCAGAACTCCAGTCCGAATCTTTGTTTCAACGACCGAACGACTCGTGTCATCATTTTAGGGCTTGATTATGGCCTTGATTGGAAGAGCAAGTTTCAGTTGCAAAAGCAGAGGATAGACATGCCCTTGTCAGTCTCAACTCTTGGTTGGTTTCGATGACCAAAATGTTCGTGTCAAAAGGATCCGCCCCCTTAACTGTAAGATACCACATCACAGATACTACATCTTGTAAATATCCTAATCAATATGGCCATTCCGACCCCTAGTGTATAACAAGGATTTCGTAATAACGAAAAAAGCACGTTTCTCGGTTTGGAATCGACAATTGTTGCCTTCTTGTCATACCCTAATCACAGAGTAACGAACGCCTCCTGAGGCCAGGGGTCCTGTTTCAGACAGACAGTGCGGGCCTAGATGCTCCCGAGCCCCGGGGAAACGTTATCAAATGGGGCTGCGGTCATTTCTTTCACAAACCCGAACCAATTACAATAAAATGGTGCATTCTACAACTATTAAGAAGTTTATTAGCACGTAGCATTAGGAATGAAAGAATAAAGATGTTGCCACTCGGCGCAACTCAGGGGCATGGAGCATCGGTCAGGAATACGAAAGAAAAGGATACTGAGAAATCAAATAAATCACAAATATTAGCCACAGGGAACGAAGTTAGACGTAATAGCGATCCGTGTCACACAGAGTCACACTTAGTCTTGTTAGGATCGTATGAGATCAAGCATCGTCTGTTTAAAAACTGGATTCTTTCCTCTTGTCCTGATCTACCGACTTCTAGAGATGTGGACTGCGAATGAAATCAGATTTGGCACTGCTGCTAACGAGTTACAGAGAGCTTAAATTTACTCAGAAAACCATTGGCAGACATTCGAGTGGGCGAGAACAAGTGGCCAGTGAGGTGTTTATTGGCAGACCACGTACGTATAGCTCCTCTTTCTTCTCTTCTTTATATTTTTTTAAAGTTTGAAAATCTCTTTTTCTCCTCCGAGGAATGTATAATCATCTATTTTACCTTCTCTTTTCTTACAAATAAATATATTCTCTTTTCCTTGAAAAGGAAAGGGATCGTATCTTAACCTTTTTTAAAAAACCTATGTTCTTATGACAAATCCTGGTTCAATTATTTGTTTCACATTACTAATTTGTAGGACGCCGTCATCTCTATGAGAAAAAAGGCAGATGGAATAGAAAGCAACTCTAGAGCCAATGGAGTCTGATAATGAAATTTTAGGATTAAAACTGACTTGGCGTCACTATTCTATAATAAAAACAACCACTGAAGAGCACTTTTTAAAGCGATAATTGTTGGAAATCTATTTTCTGAATTAACGCTGGTTATTTTTGTTACCTCGCCATGATTGTAATATTGAGGGATTCGGGAAAACTTTGTTCAATAAGTTTATTCACAACGTGAACTCGAATTGTAAGCTATTCTTGTAACACTCAAGAACTCAACACCAACAATGAAGTTGTAACCCTAGGTTTTCATGAGTTCAAAACGTGATATCGCATGTCTTAAAGAGACATTGTGACAAGATCCAGCTCTCGTATAAAAAGAAGCTTGGGCTAGGCTCTCTTGCCCTTGTCAAATTTATCAGCATCGTTATTTCGACTTTCTCCAATTGGTCCATTAGTCAATCCAATGCCCGCCTCTGGTTCATCTGGTCCCCACCACTGATTCATCCAATCTCGGTGGCTGGTCTATCTGATCCCCACCACCGGTCAGTTTGATACCAGCCTCTGGTACCCACCACTAGTAAATCCAATCCTCTCCATTAGTGAATCCGATTCCGGCTGCTGCTAGCCAATCCCATGCCCACTCATGGAGTACTGACGTACTCTATGGCCCACCTCATGTCAACCTCCCTTTTGCTTGTTGATACCTTCAGCACCGCCGGTTGAAGCTACACACCCCGTATTCCGATCCAAATACGGACAGTTTCAAAATAGGTGAAAATCGCAAGTGCCCACTCGATTCAAAATTCCTGTCTCTAATTTGTCGGAGGAAGACCTAATTAGGTTGTTTATAAGATATTTAGGATTTTTTAATGATCAAATGTTTTTGGTAGTCTCCCTGATTAATTTCGCAGCACGATCCAGTATTTTTTGACACCCCGATCTGTCGGATGAGTGCTACCTACTGTCGTGAAGCAAGCACGGTAAACGTTATTCTCCACCGATTAGTGGGCGGTGCTACTTTTTTTAAACTTACCCTAACCTAATCAAACCTAACCTAACCCAACCTAACCTAACAGAATATTTATCACCCTTAAAGTCTATCTAAACCTTATAACATTTTGGCATAAATTTAAAAATGCGCACCGCCAACTAATCGGTGGAGAATAACGTTTATCAGCAAGCACCGACAGGGCACGTAGTCCGGTCCTTAACTTGCCCAAGTAGACACTTGGCCCAACTTGGGTTTGTAGTTTATACCATAGATAACTTCATATATAGATCGATCAAGGGCGCTGCGATCGCATGTTTTCGTCTCAGCTGTCGCTAGTGGAAAAAAAATAATAAAAAACTAGTCTCACATTTGATGAAGATCACATTTGAAAAGTGACATTGATTTTTATGAATACAGCATTATAACTAAGTATCCATTTTAGGAATGTCAGCGCATTTGGTCGCCAATTTTGACGAAACTAGGTCATTTATTTTGTGAGAGATAAATGAGCTTTGTAGGGAGTTAATGGATGTAGTATGCTCATGAAACTTGAACTGAAAATACAACAACGACTTTGAATAATTGTAATTTTTCATATACATTTTTCTAATATGTCGTTAAGCATGTTTGAAGTGGTGCATCAAATTCCTCAACATTACATGTGCATTCCCCAATATGCCAGTAATGTATGGACATATTCTTCATGCAAAACCGAGGCCCTCGCCATCCGGTCCAACAGTGTTAGAAACCTAACCTTTCCGGAGGGATTGTCAGGCCCCAAGTTGTCCTTTCCGCTCAAGAACTTTAAAAAAACTTACTGTCCTTGGCCCGACATCCCTTCGGAGTATTGGCAGTCACATACCTTTGTCCTTCTCCCAACCAAATGCCATCAGCGACGGGAGTTGACAAAGGATCTGCTCAATCTGGCCCATCCTCTTCTCTGCAATAACCAAGATTTTCATCACCTACCTCTAACAAGATGTAACTGTACTGTGGGAGGCTCCTGGCCTCTTCATTTCTTTCATGTACGCGTACGCTGAGCCAATTACAGTCATCTTGATTGTGATATCACGTACAATTCAACTATCTTTACATCCTAATCATTTTATTCTTTTACCAATCTTATGTATGAAAATACATTCCCTTCTGTATATTTTACGCATTGGTAAGAGCGAGAGTCGCAATAAAGATATATATTGTAATATTTTNTGAGCCAATTACAGTCATCTTGATTGTGATATCACGTACAATTCACATATCTTTACATCCTAATCATTTTATTCTTTTACCAATCTTATGTATGACAATACATTCCCTTTTGTATATTTTACGCATTGGCAGGAGCGAGAGTCGCTATAAAGATATATATTATAATATTTTAATGAAACATGGTTCCTCTAGATTAGATGACATCAAAAAGCATCTTCAAAGGTCTAGGGATCATAGCTGAAGAGTACTTACAGTAATACCATATTAAACACTGTGCATTAGCAGAGAAATCTTTATCATGGCTTTTGCAACATTGGGGATGGTTGGAAGATCGGGACAGACCTGGAAAAGAAAGGGTGCTCAAAGTAACTCTTTCAAAATAAAAACGAATAAGTGGGGACTACAATGGTCAAACCAATAGTGTTTTTCAAGCCAAGACGAGACGAACTCTAACAGAGCCGTCCTTGGCTAGGATGTGCTCTGTGAATTAATTGGCCAACTATGCCCCAATTAAGTTTCTTACCAATCGTCCCAAAACCTGTGCCCAATTTCTTAAACCAAAGCAGCGAATCTCAAAGATTAAAAAAAAAAAGAATGTGAGACGAATTGACAAGGATTTTGAGTGTGCACTACGGAGTTGAAATGAGTTTCTATTTATCAATCATGGCAGTACCGCACTTACAACTATCGTCGACCGGTTTCAGCGATAATCGTGCTTCTATGCTCTCGATTCAAAATAGAAACCAGAACTGGATAGATGTTCAACGATTGTCTCAATTGGATTTTCAGTGCGTCATTTCAGGTCACCTCTCACGTAGTTTCCAGTTCATATCAAACTAATCTGTTATTTAGTTGATATACTGGATAGCTTTCATTCTTCTTGCAGTACCACCGCCTCATCGTACATTTGTGTTCGAGTAAAAGTCGACTGCCAAACCTCCGTGAAGTACGATCGGGTACGCTCAAAATTTTGCCGTTCCTTTTGTACTCCATAGAGTAAATGAGGCTTCAACCGGTATTGGTGGGTTAAAAGTCGGCGTTGTCGCAACCTATCGGGACTTAATCTGCTCCAAAACCCGTCTTCTCCCAAATTGCTTGACACATTGTTGTGGCTAGGGTGATCCTTTGTTCGTATTAAAGTCAAGATTCGGCCCGAGCTTTGGGGAATCATCATGACAATGACGAATAGCTCGAAATCATGATTTGCATTGAAATTATTAGGGATGTTTTGCAATACGCAGATCTTGCACGGCTCTTAATGATTCAGCTTTCCCATTGTGGACTTGCTTTTGATTATACAAGGCTTTTGTGGGCTATTCCTATCAACTTGTTGAAGATGCTATCTCACTTGCTTGGTTTTTTGTTTGCACCAGTTATGATATGATAAAACAGTGCAGTCTTTGTTGAACTTAAACCACTTGGAAACGGCCAAACGCATTTTAAACAATCGAACTCATTTTAACCTCTGATTAGAAGCACGAGGCCCAAAGCCGACCCATGGCTATTTCCAAAGCTCAGAATGTTTTTTTGCTCTCGAAGAGTAATTGCGAATGGTCGATTCGATTCATCTCTCGAGTTGATCAGGTTCATTTTGCAGATCCTGGGTGGATGCAAAAATGCACTCAGTCCAATGTTGGCCATGTTATTGTGTACATTACAAGCTTCGAGCACACGTATTCACGCTTACCTGTTCGTTTTTCGAAAGTACAGTACTTGATTGCTTGGTACTTCCAAGCTTGATCAGCATCTGGCCTCCATAAGGTGGAATGCAATCTTGTTACTACTGGACAATCTTGAGAAGTACATTTGTAAAGGAGTTCTGAGGGGCGTAATTTGCCGTATGACTCGGTTTACTTTTTCTCCAGTAAATAAGAAAAGTCTAGATTTTTGTATGATTTGTTGATTGGTTTCTTCATTTGCTGGCTCTCCTCGATTTTGTTTGGGCATTGATTTAGAAGAAAAGGGGATCTCATCAAAAGAAAAATAATAATTGAGCTTTGGCAACAGAATACATAATAAAGGCCAAAAAAGGACGAGACGGCAATCATCAAGGTCGGGATTTGAGCCGCCAACGATTTCAAGAGGGCAATCATAAAGGTCGATCAGAAGTAAGTCTTGATTTGAACGGATTACCAAATATCAACGCGTGCTTAAGTGAGAAAATTCAGGGTGACTAAAATGGGAGGGAATTGTCTCCTTCGCGCGTGAGGTGGTCAGGCAGCCGTCAAAGTCATACAACTGAAAGTGCTCTTTCAGTTTGCATTTTTTACTCAATCTTGATGCACCTCAGAATGGATGGTCATTATTTTCTAAATCGGCATGATTCGAGGTTGCATTTGACAGTTCTTTATGCGGCGTCATGGCAAAGTACAAAAAACTTTCCGTCGAATTGTTTGATTTCACAAACATGAATCAAACTAACTTTACATAGCAATGGAATGGCAAAGTCGTACCTTTCAGAAATATCATTTGATGAAACCCTTAAAAAGCACGTGAAAGCTTTTTTGAAAGTATTTTCATTATAGCAATCGATTAAGCCTAGAACTTGAACTGGTATTTAAAGTAATTGGCATTGACAATTTATGAAATACAACTTCGAAGCGTGATTTTAAAAACTTAAAAAATCATAATCAGGGAGGACGTTCATTTTAATGCCAGTCAGCTTAATAGCAGATTATGAAATTGACGAAATTGTTGTATGATACGTATTATTTTCAAAAAGAAGAATCTGAGTCTTATAATCAATCCCTTAAATATTGTAAAAGGTTTCAAGAAAAGCATATCTTGTTTGATTATCAAGATCATTCTTTTGTTCGCTCCATTTAGAGGAATGTATCTGTTCACATCACTTACGACGGTCCACCAAATAAACATTTTACTGTGATAATGGCTCATTTCAAGAGAGCATATCTTTTCCTAACGAGTTGTGACGATTTCATATTTTTCTCTCTTCTGATATACCCACAACGAATGTACTGCAAGATCTTTTAACTGGCCTTGAATTGGTTTCGCAGTCTGACGTACATTTGGATAATGCAAAGTACATTTCATTGAAAGACCGTTCGTTAGAAGCAATTATTTCTGGTCTACAAAATGCCTCTTACTGCTTCAGAGGTAAGATGAGGTCTGAAACTGACAGCATCGGGAGATGTTTTGTGAAGAGTGGTGAGTTTTGGATAACTTCAACTTAGCTGATGAAAATGAAAGGGAACATGCCATTTCTTTGGACAAATGGTCTCAGTCAATAGCAATAGCAATGTTCTGTCGTGTCTCCCCAACTCCTATAAAACGATTTAATTGAAATTGCCCAAAAGTATTGATGGACACTCATTGCTCAAAAGGTGGATTTATTTTGCCACGTGATATATGCCTTCTAAATAATTAAAATCGACGAATCAACCAATTGGAGCAATTCTCGAATCTGAATCACCCTATTAATCGCCGGAGGAAAGAACAGAAAAATTTGCTCTTTTAATGAACCGAGAGAGCTGTTCACCGAAGTCAAAACTGAGTGCCCGAAAACCAGAAAATTGAAACCGTATTGAGTGCACGTCAAATGATTGGTGATTGAAACTGACACACGGAAGAATGTATGTATGTATTGGGCTCAGTTATGGTTTGTAAATTACAATAGAGTGGAGGTAAATATATGGATGAGAAAAGTGAGACCCAATAAAGCCCTTAAGCCATAGGGCTTGTTCTCAAGGGGATGTAGTGTATGATAAAGAAGGCAACAGATTTAGAACTTGAAGTATTTGGTTTTATATGAGAATGGAAAAAATGGCTCATCAAGTTGCAACATTAATACCCAAATATAAGCCACAAATGAGCGACAAAAGGGGCATTACTAGTGCCAGCTAGTTCATTTGACAAGCTCTTGGAAACTTTGACGGCTTCTTTCATCTTGAACAAAGCTCCTGCACTATGCAAACTTTTGCCAAAATATTTTTGATGGTTCTACTGGTTAGGTGAAAACATGTTAAGATTTTGATGTGACTTACAAAGATGGCACCCTAAAATTGAACATCCTAAAGGAAAGATGCTCAAAGGTCCTTTCAGGGTCACATTCTTCTCTTTTGTTGTGAATCATTTAGACCGATTGTGGATTTCCATAGGACGCATGGCACTCCTGAAAAAAATATTCTCCAACATAACCCAAATGATCTTCGTTAACAGCTATCTTAACCTTAGCCTTTTTAATGCCAAATTAAACTTGTACCAGACGGTAGACACTCTCTCAAGTACGTATAAGCTCGGAATTACGAAATATAAAATTTGAATTGAAAGTTTTGTCAAAAATGATTTAACATGTGCAACCAACAGGTTATTTTTGGATACCACTTTAGATCGAAAACGATAACCGCCCAATCGTACATTCAGGGGTGCCTTGGACCGGCAAATTCAAATTATTTATTGGATCTTACATTTTAGGACCTTTTTAGCCGTGTTGTCAAGAGGGTCCTTATCTGCGCCCATCTTAACTTGATCCTTGTTGGGGGACCTTGTTATTCACTTGTGCAACATTATCAGATGAGAAAAATAAATTTTCAGCCAAAAGCTTTTAGCATTTTTGTTTTGGGACTAGAATTTTCACCGGCTCTTCTATCCGCTACAATTATTGTATGTTTGTATGATGATTGTAATACCGGGTATAATTGATATTAAAGATCATGATTCGTCTAATTGTTACCACTTATACCTTATACAACATTTGGTCTAACAACGAATTCGTATATCAACTTCAACTTCCTGTTTTCTAATTGGGAAAGTCGGCAAAAAAGAGAGCAACATTTGAGCGAAACCTCTCGGGTTTGATTCAACCTAAACCAAAAATCATTTTTTGCCTTTTTCCAATTGTAACACTTTTTTCTGAATTATCACTACTTGTTTTTGCCTTTAGACATCTTTTTCTGCCCATTTTTGCAACCTTTTTCACATGTACTCAACTTGTTTTGCATTTTTTTTTCAACTCAGGAGAAATTATTTCAGCAAAAGAGTGAGCTGTTTTTTAGGTCTAATTATTAACCATGAGAAGTAACGAAGTTTTAGAAAAGTTGGAGTGCGGTATCCTGATTTTGGGCGTTTTGTGGAAGAATGCATTCGACAAAGTTGCATAATGATACAATTGAATCTTATCAAAAGTATAATTTTTGGGATATTTTTTCATACTTAACACTTGGCACAATATTAATACTGATGGTTTTTTACAGTTAACGGATTTGGTATTTTTTATTTTAGCTTACAAATAAATCAACTTCGCTTACCTTTGTTGGGTCCAATGAAACATAAAGCTTTTGGTCCAGGTATAATTTCCTAGATAATTGTTTGGCCCTTCAAAATTAAAACATATTTCATAAATCTTGATTTTCCCACTTTAAGATAGAATATTGTTGTTTTACTTAATATTCTTTTCAACCTTTACGATATTGATGCCTGGATAAAAGTGAAAAATAGTTAATATATTCAGGTTTGCCTTTCCATCATGTCATTTTTCATGCCGGAGAAAAGCGTGGGAAAGATTATTGGGCCAAATCAGCGATTTGCAATTAACAAAAAACTTTCGTTGATTATTGGACAAAATTAAGGGATCAATGAACTTTGACACTGCCGCTCTAAAATTCTCCCTTGGTTTGGTTTCCTCAAATCCCCCAGTCCATGCTATTACCTCCTTCGTATTTTGCAAGTTGTATCGCCCTCCTTCTAGCCAAACACTCATAAAAATCCAAGGAATTTCGCCCTGTAGTCCATTTTATCACTAATAATTACACGATGCACCCAGTATAAAGCGCTGGCCTGTCCGTCCGGCGAATGTAATTCCAACACGGAAACAAGTTTGTTTCATAGCTTTGAACCTTGTAACAAGTATTGCCGGGATGCAGCAATCATTCCCAGAGTGGTGAACAAGGATAAAGAAGGCACACCGCAAGTTGGGTTTCCCATTGGCCGCCGCCAATTTTGCCTAGCATGCGTCGCTCATCAACGCAAGTTTAGACTTTCGAGGGCCCATTCCATCACTAGTCTGATTAAATAGATCCAGAGAGTCAGTAAACCAGTCATTTCCGTCTTGAGCGCATATTAGCAAACATTGTCTCCGTCTCCGTCTTCTCCTACTCTTTCTCTTTCGTCAGCGGATTTTCTTCAAAGCTTGACCACGATGAAAGTGTCACGGATCTGTGTCATGCTTACGACTTTCAACTTGATTTCAATCCTCACCTACCGATCAGCATTCTCGAAAACAGTGACCGCCTCATTTCTGCCGGAGGATCATATTCCACGGGAAAGGGTGTCGCGGTCCCTATACTTTGGATTAGGAGATCCCATCAAGGCCTTGAATTTCATTTTCAGTGCCAAGACCTCCGCATTCTTACTCTCCCTGTTCTTAACGGCGGTAAGTGTCGCCATGGATGAATTATGCAAAGTGAGTGAAGCCATTTGCACATTGTTGTGACGTCAGGGGGCAAGGTCGTAGAAACCGTTTTCGGATGAGTGGTTCAATTTGACATGCCCCAAATATCACCAGGCAACCATAGGAATTCTCGGTTGAAAAATACTTTATCCTGTATAAGGTTCGTTAACCCCCATACTTACTTTAATAGTCATACATATGTTCAACGTGCTTTTATTGCCATTCTTACATTTTGGTACGCATACTGTAAATTGTAAATTAGTCTGCAGAACATTAGCCACTGTTGGAGTCATAAAATGGTGATAAAGTGACAAGACAATCTTTTGTTTAAGAGGAGAAATCCAGAATATCCAAACTTGTTTGCTCCTTGCACGATTCTAGATCATTAGCTGATTTGGACTAGAATTGGCATTCCTTTAAGCAATTGTCATCTTACGTTTTAAGCACAGTCAAGTCCTCACCTCAGTTCCGGCATGGAGTTATCTATGTCTACCAAAAGATTTTGTTCGTCACTCAATAATCTTGCGCTGAACAATTCAAAATCTAAGAATTCGAGGTAAGTGAATAATTGGTAACTGACCATTTACTGGCCAAATATCGCAACATGACAAATAAGGGTAGATAGAGTTTCATTCTTGGGACAGCGAAAACGAGAAACGCCGAGAAAAAAAAACTGTTTTTTGAAATACCCTTCTGACTGCTTTTAGGGAAGAAATCCCTGGAAGTTCATGATGAAAGGTTTATCGTTTCTATCAATCTTTGTATTCATATACCTTTTCATTTAAGTCCTGTAATTTATGTATGATCCACTAACAAGTTAGAGTTGGCTGGCTAGCCCTTGAATATTTGGTAGATCTGGAATTTTGGTCAGAGCTTTGAAATCTGACTGAAAATCTGCTAAATCGGTGCCGACATTTTTCTTTCGAACATTAGAGAGCAATAAATTAAACGATGAAGGATCTCGAGAGAGGCGAGAAGAGGGCTTACTGGAATGTGAACGGGGATGCTAGGGTCTAGAATTGACATTTCAAGTGAGTTATGGCGGCCAATATTTACAATTAACTTTAAAACTTCAGTTGGGACAGAGGTCATGGATGCTTTTGAAAACAGGATCGAAGACCTTTTCATACCTTCTTTGACTATAGGGTAGTCGAGCCTTTCAAATCTCTTCCAAAATGAGAGCTCTTTCATTCCGGTAATGTTCGTAGTAAATTTTTTGGGGGGTGTTCTACGTTCTACGATGCGGCTGTATTAAGTGGAGCCCAAATGGGGGAAGCATATTCAAAATGTGGCTGAACGATCGATTTCTACAGAGTTAGGATCGTGATACTATCTCTAATCTTAAACGTCCGATATATCCAACCACACTTTTGAAAAGCTTTGCCTACTTATCAGGTGGGTAAGTTCATCAAACTTTCCATTACCTTGGAGGTCTATACCTTAATCCTTAATGGACGAAACCACCTCAATATCTGTACCTCCACTATCTAAAAGTGGAGTCTTTAATGGCGTCTACCAAAGGTCATTTAATGGTATTTCATTTCATTTCATTCACTACACTCACTTATCCAAAGGTATATTTACCTACTATACCTGACCAGGGTTCTTAACCATTTTTATATTAATTTTATATTGAACCTGCTATCCTTAAGAGGCAGATTCATGCCATGTCCATGCTTGCTCCTGATAGGTAGACCTTGAAAAAGAAATCTAGTTGCCATTTTGTTATTTGGGAAAAAATGAGAAAAAGTTGGAAAACATGCAAAAAAGTTTAAAGAATGAAAAATAGTAACTGCGAAAAGTCGAGAAAGAAAGGACAAAAAATATTGAAAATGAACGAAAAAAGGCGATGAATTACAAAAACGATGCTGCCATTGCCGAAAGGTCATTGGTAGTCCTGTTTATTGCCTTTTTCTGTTGTCAAATTCTAAGAAAGTATGTATTGGTGATCTATTGAGCTTCGTTATTTATCTTCTTTATTAAAATGCTTGACATTAGGACACTCTTACACTAATTCTGACGTTATGGTGCAGTATACAATTGATTCTTTGCGCGAGTCTAGTGCTATTGTTTGGGGCACTTTTGCTCACTTAATAGTTATATTTGTGTCCTATATGATCCACAACTGAATAAACTCCTTGTTCCCTGAAATCATCTTTCTCTTTGTTACGCATCATCGCAGGAAGAAAAGAAAAAAAGGTAAAAAAATGAAAATAGACAAGAATATTTTTTCGAGCCCCAAAATATGTAAAAAAAAAAAATTGGAAAAAAGACTTGGTATGACTCTAATCATCATCAATGCAAAAGAACACACGTTGGTTATGGTTTTTGAGGATGTGTTTGCTGAATATTTGTGTTTTCATTGCTAAGTTGTGTTTTTCATTGCTAAATATATAAAAAGTGCACTTTTTGTATAAAAAACCTCTTTGAAATCATCTCAGATTTATAGGTATCAAGTCCCTTAAATACAATGAATAATTCAAAAATAGTACAAAACCAGTACCAAAACATAGTCGAACAATATTCATAGTATTCATAGTAAAACACTGACATAAAAGTTTATATTTAGCAGATCTATGCTTAGTAATAACACTAAAAAACTTGCATTTACATGTATTTGACATTTTTCGTATTCAAATTTGACTGTCTTTGCAGTAACTGTATTCTACGTTCTAAAGACTTTTTCCAACGTTAATGAAAAGAAATCGAACGATAAGATCGAATTTGATAGAACTTTCAATTATTAATTTAACAATTTACTGACATCACAATTGTAAAATATTTACTTGAAGTAAGTTTTAAATGATATCATAAAGTACTTTTAGCTTTTTTGTACCCCTTAGAAAAGTTTTTTCTTCATTTCGACCTCAAACCTTATTTGGAACAACATCATCATGCAATGAATGATGAGCTATGCTTAAGGGCTAAAATCATTCACAGATAAACACAGACATTGAAATTGAATAATGAACTGAAATGCGTTTCTATAACTCACTCTATTTGAAAACATGTTTGAATGGATGATTCGACCAATTCATAAACGAGACAAAAACAAATTATAACATTTTCTAAAACTCTGATTTGAGCTCTTCAAATAGATCTATTTTTTTATATTTGGGGTGCTAGGGATCGTAGGGGTGAACCTCGCCCGGCCAGTGAAGAAGCTAGCCATCATATCGTTCTTATATTGTTCCGATATGCAATGTTCTAGTCTGTATCAGATTGGTTCTCCGTCTGTGGGTGTGGTTAGCGTCTAAAAGTTTCCTTGAGAAAGGTCGGGGAGGAGAATCGAACCGGGCTAGGAAACTGCGCTAACCCTGAGGTGTGGAAAATTGTTATTTGCATCAAATAAGGGTACATGTGAAATTGGATGCAATTTGTCTCATGGCAATGTATAATGTCTATACATCATATTATATTTTTATAGTTTTTTTTCAACCCCATGACATGACCAAGAGTCGCAATAAAGATTGCTATCATAAAAAACAATGGTTGAAAAAATAACTGGACAGTTCTTGCTAAACAAAGTTGAAAAATGGCACTTACATTTAAAGGTATCTCCTATTCAATTGAATAGCTTGTCCTTGTTTTTGTTAATTCATTTTGACAATACTCATTTGTCTGATCTGATGGAAGAATTCCTTCGTTTCAGAATGTAGCCATTATCATTGCATGGACACTTCTCCACTACTCCTATTGGGATCCCAAGAAAACCAACTCGACCAATAAGGTGCGATGGTTGCGGCAAATCGACTTCTTCACCAACCCTGATACCGCCATGGAAAACATTATGATCACATGGGTGAACGTACGTCCTATAATTTTCGCAAAAAGTGCTTCCAGTGATCACTCAGCCCACCCAAATATCATTATTGCAGGCTCTTAGTTTGACCGTGTTTTGGATTCTACCCACTCTTCTATGGACCGGCCAACCTTTAGCTGTAGATGGAGGTGTTCAAGACGGTCAATCTGGTGGGGACTCTCGAATCAGTCCCTTGGTAATCACCCAAGGAGACCCTGACAATGACTTGATGGATCGAGTGTTGTGTCCTAATTGTGTGCTCACTCACATCCTGATTAGTGTGCTAGTCGTAAGAATGCATAACTATTGTTTGAAGGACCCATGGATCGCTTGTGTCTGATACTTATTCTTGTTCACCTCTTTCAGCTTATCACAAGATTCTCCACATGGTCGTGGTTACCTTATTTGAGGCCATTTTTTGTCAGAGAGACGGAAGATAGTGGAATGTCTGGACGAAAGAGTTCAACAACGGATGCGATCACCAATCAAGTTTGGAGTAACTTGACGCGACCAATGAATCATTAGGCTATTTATGTTGAAAGGCTCTGCAATCGGTATTGGGTCAAAACGGCTAGCTTTTTTACACTAATTATTGAATGTTTTTGCAAGTGTGAATACTCGAGTGACACTAGTTCTAGAATCCTTTTTAATTCGATAAATCTAAATGATACAAAACACTTTCCGTGAGGTGGAAAAATAATTTGTCATGGGGTCTTTTAGGGATAATACATAATTCGTCGAAATAATTAAAAAGGATGGGCCCACTACAATCCTACAGTATACTACATGAACAACTGCTGGAAAATACTACATAAACTTGGCCAAGGTGAAGAAAAGTCAACTATTCAGTTTTGTTCACCTGATCTTGGGTAAAATTCCATGGACCATCGACAAAAAAAGGTTGCAATACGTAGGAACGTCAGGCAGTGAGGAACAGTCAAGGACTTCGTCATGATTTGATAAAAAATTGAAAATGGGCATTCCAGTCACTTAAATGCAGTCATCATTGACTTGGACAAGATGTTGACTTATCAACTCTTTTTCGGTGGGGAAGAAGAGTTCATTGTTTGTCATAAGATTTTAAGCGCGTAGCAGTTTGACAGATTATTCATAAAATTTTTCATTTTCGTAATATTATACATGAATTTAAAATCTTTCCAGAAATGTCTAGTTTCCCCGAAACTAGGTAATCTTAGAAATTTGATGATTTTCCCCCCACACAGGAAGAGGTAAATCGCAGTGCAAATTTCCAGAAATATAGATTGTGAGGGGAATTCCCGACAAATCGGGCGCCTCATAATCTATAATCATAAAACTCAAAAAAATGTATCCCTTTCTCATGCGTCCTCGGCAAATTCTTGGGCCTAGTCTCATTGCAAAACTTTGGCACTTTACAAAACTGCAACAGCCTGGAGTCATTCCCCTCTCAAAATCGAAATAGGCATCGCCACTACACGTGGGCCAAAATTAAATAAAACTTTAGGAGCCTGTGTCGACCATAGACGGTTCAACCGAGAGACATAAATAGAACTAAAAAATGCACAGCGTTAAGTTGACGTGATCAGATTCGGTCAATGTGATTGGATGCCAATTGTCGAAGAACCTGCCAAAGGTTCCAAACAAGGTCCCCCAACGAGCCAGCCAATTCAAAAAAGATTGGGGNGGCATGTCTGACCAGAAAAGAGGAAATAAAGATGTCTAGATTTTTTGATTTTTTTCAAAAAAATGTATAGGCAGAAATATGACCTTTCTTGATGAAGTACTATGGGATTCATTTTTTTGTTCTACTTTTCACGGGCATTTCTAATCGCTACAGGGAATGTAATCCAGAATACCTTAAAACATAAAAGGTTGAACTTTTAATCTTTATTTGATATTTGGTCTACCAACGAATTTGATTTATGTGGGGTTGATCTGGAATGCTAGCCAAAAAATGTATCCAAGTCAGACTTGGAAGATGCTACCAGATCAACAACCCATACGTATTCCTTGCGAATATTAGAGGGAAGCAAATTAAACAATGAAGGAGCCCAAGAAAGAAGAGAGGTGGACTTCAGTGTTCAAACTAGCCTGGATTCTCAGGGGCATTAAGGTGCTTTCAAAACATATATAAAGCCTCCACAGTCACTGGAATTGACCCTTAAACCCGGGTTTCAGGCTTTGAAAACATACGGTATGAGATACATTTCGTCCCTTCTCTGAATTTTGCACACTCCCAACTTCTTTAATCTCTCCCAAAAGGAAAGCTCTCTCACTCCATATCATGATGTACCGGGACTTTTTAGAACTCTTGCAACTTTTGCCAGCCTGCTGGACTCATTGGAACTCAGATAACTGAAGCATATTCAAGATATGTATATACATATTCATTGATATGTGATATTCTAAAAAAGTCTAAGTGTTACATGGTTCATCAGGGGCTGAAACCACTGATCTATTAGGGATAGGGCGTCGCATGTCATGATATTACGTTAGTAGAGCAAGTCGATGGAAAATGCACTCGTCTAGCTGTTCTCTTACAATCCATCTCTAACGAATTGGAATAAAGCACTTGAATAGATAGGGTATGGTCTTGATTAGATTACGACAAATACGATGTTTGCTTGTCGATCAGAAATTGGAGAGGGATGCATTAACTGGTTTTCTTCTCAATGCAGATGCCTGTTACCCAAAGGCATATTTAGTAGCTCGTTTGTAAATAACTATCTTGGAACTTTGTATCAGCGAGCTTTTGAATTGTCCAACTCCGACTTGCTCAATATTTTCGTACTATGTTGAATTATGTCTCACAGAACCTCTTGATATTTATACGATGATATTTACGATGATACGATTTTATGTCTAAAATGTTCAGGGTAGAGCTCTAGAGAGAGAAAAGTCACTTCAACCAAGCTTCATCGGACATTGCTTTGTATGTACATTTTGGTAGTTTGGCAGCTGGGTGTGGGGCAGGGGGCCAATCTACTTTCCTTGCATTACTCAGTTTCAATCAAAGCAATTGAACAAGTCATCAACCCATTGGCTCCCCGAATTTGAAACTTTATTTTGATTAATTGTCGGTTAGAGGTACATCTACTCGTGGGTTGCGTAGAGAAGCAAGCCCTTGAAAGCAATTCCGGCCAATGACTTTTGGGATGACGCCGTTAATCACTTCACCCATAGATGATAGAGGTACAGATATTGGCCCAAGTGTCGTCCTTGAAGGATTTAGGATCACCAGATAGCCGGTTCCGACAACTCTTATTCAAGATGTTCAGTCACATCTTGGATATGCTTCACCGAGAGCTCTTGTATTGAGAGAGACTAAAAAGGTTGGGATTGTACAGTATTCAGAGAAGGTACGAAAAGTATCTGATACTGTACGTCTTCAAAAGCATCCATGTGTCTTTGTCCCAACCCAGGTTTCAGGGTCAATTCTAGTGACCGTAAAGACTTAATGTGATAATATGAGAGCACGTTCAAGCCCTCGAGAATCCAGGGAGTAGGAAACCCGGGTAAAAGAAATAGCTATTCTCTTCTTTCTCAGGCTCCTTCATTGTTCAATTTGCTTCCCTCTAATATTTGCAGGGAATACGTATGGGTTGTTGATCTGGTAGCATGTTAGAAGTCTGACCTGGCTACATTTTTTGGACAGCATTCCAGATCAACCCCACATACCTCAAATTCGTTGGCAGACCAAATATCAAAAAAAGATTGAAAGATAATAAATATAAGAACTATTATCTTTCATTTTAATGGTACTGGGATTACATTCCCTGTGGCGGTTAGAAAGGCCGTGAAAAAACAAACCAGAAATTGAATTGATTTGAAGTAATAATTATGATAATACACTGGTGGACCAAACATTGTATGAATATAGAATCAAATAAGAGTTACGATATTTCCATCTTGAAGCGCTCGGGACTATTTTCTAGAAGTGGTAAAAAAGCGCACAACACAAATGTTTCAATTAATTCAACCCTTTTGCTAATTATCGTAACGTATAACCAAGTTCTTCTTTTTTGCAAACACCTTAACCGAAGCAAAGATCCCCTGCTAATCCGAGATGACCAGAGGGTTAGCTAGGGCATGTCGCAAAATGGGGATATTTTGGCCGTAGAGACGAAAAGCATGAAAAACCCAAAGTTCGGCCTTGAGAAGTACAATAGTAAGAAGGGATGTTCGAAGGTAAATTGTCCCGTTTTTCACCCTACATGTGCCGTCAGTCCATGAGACTTAAGACGTGCTTTAATGAACGGTGTACTTCCGTCCACGTAGAAGGGACGCAAAGAAAGGCGAGAAATAGGATAGCTCAGTTTCGCAGTTTTAGAGCTGACCCTATTCCTAAACCTAATCCCACCCCACCCCCCTTCCTTAACCCATTCAGCTTCACCCCTCCCCTCCCCCTCCTACCCCCGCCCTCTCTTCCAATTCCCTCTCTTCCTTCAAATACCCAATCCACCCCTATTCCTATAAACACTCTCTTCCCTAATATTCCTTGCCCCACCCCTTTTCCCAAAATACGTTCCAATTCAAATGTAGCTGTCCAACCCATTTCCCAACCCAACCATCTCCCATTAGCTCATGCTTTGCCTCGAATAGAACGTAGCTTTGTTGATAAGCGGGATTTTTTACGGTTGGAGAGGATGGTCCAAGATCTTGTGAACTTGGTCCGTCAAAAGAGAGGCCCATAAGAGGACTGACTGTATTTGAACGTGCATTGTCTGATTTCTAAAAGAGAAAGCGCGAAAGTTAAGATCTTATAAGAACTAGCCGTTGAGAGAGAGATTGCATTCATCTCTATAACGGAAACTGGCGTCGGCCAGTGGTCTTAGATGAAGAACTAACCATAGTTAGTTTCAACTTAGTTCGTTGTGATAGGATACGCCCTGATAATCCCATATTCCCACATGGGGGCGTATGCCTATATGTTAGGAATGATTTGCACATAGTCATGTACAAATGTCGAATGGAGACGTAGAGGTCTTAGTTGTCATTTCCAAAGGCTTGATTTGTCTATTGTAAAAATGTATAGACCCCTTCTTGTTCAGCAAGCTCTTTTACGTCAGCTCTCCAATTCACTGGAAATGAGTTGGATCTGGCAGTTTGCTCGAAAGTTTTCTTTGAAGGGGACTTTTAATTTCCACCTAGCGTTGTAGAGTGGGAGGTTAGTCCTGATGGTATATTCCCTTTTCGAAATCGACATCTCAGTCGTTCGAAAAGCTGGAAGAATTCGCGATCTTGCGCAATTTCTCCCAGCATATTGGTGTAGCCACTAGAGAGAATAGCGTTCTCGACTTGGTCTTTCCAATGACCCTGATCTGATCCAATATGTCCATGTGGCACCTAGTAATCTGTCAGATCATCATGTTCTCGAGATAGGGTCGACCATTACTCAAAAGCCGGCGTGCTCTAGAGCAAAACCGGTCAAAAAGGTCGTTTGGCTAAGTTCAAGTTCAAAGATGAACATTGGCCGTTGATTATAGAAAGATTAGAAGAACTTGACCTGATTTCAATTCTGAAACAGGAATCGTCCATGGATGCAGCCATTGATAATTAGTTTCGGTTTTTAAGGAAGTTTGCTCCAGTTTAGCAATCTCTGAATGTGTTCCGAAAGGTGGTACACGGACAAAAATTCCAAAATTTAGGAAAGACCTTGTTCAAGGTCAAGCTAGTTGCAAACTAGCAAAAAAGCTGAACAGCACATCGAATCCAGTAATTGTGGGTAGTCTCCGAAAAAAGTTGGACGTAGTTTAGTGTAAGATTAAGGCCTCCATCGAATATGACCAGTTACAAACTGAGAGCAAGGTGGTTCAAGAGGTCAGGTCGAATCCGAAGGCATTTTTCTCTTATGCGAACTCTAAGAGAAAATGAAACACTCTGTTGGGCCTTTTTAGGTTGATGGGGAAGCCATTAGCGATGTAGAGACTATGGCTAACATGCTTGGAGATTAGTTCTCCAGTGTGTTTTCAACCCCACTGAGTTCGGAAGCAACAGCTCATTGCTCTGAAGATGAGTCTGTTGAGATTGACAAGGTTAGTCAAGCTGAGCGTTTAGATGATCTTGTAGTCACAGATCAAGATGCTTTAGAGGCCATCAGGGACTTGAGGCTTTCGAGCTCTCCTGGTCCTGATGGCGTGACATCTCAGTTTCTGATGAGATGCTCACTGGTTCTCGCTCCTGTTTTCTCGTACTTGATGCGTTGCATCTTGGATCAGGGCAAGCTTCCATCTTCACTAAAGTTAGCTCATGTTGTTCCAATTTTTAAAGGGGAGATAAGTCGCTCCCCAGTAATTACAGGCCGATTTTCTCTCACTTCGAATATTGCGAAGGTGTTTGAGAAGATCATGAAGTTCAAACTGTTGAATTTCTTGATATTCATGAAGTCCTTCCTCCTAGCCAGCATGGGTTCCGAGCACATTTTAGCACGGTTACCCAACTGATTGAACATATTGAGCGGGTTATTGAGGGACTAGAGAGCCATGAATCAGTTGATGTAGTTTATCTCGACTTTGCCAAGGCCTTTGACAAGATAGATCATGGTCTTTTAGTTAACAGGCTCCATGAGATTGGGATCCAAGGCAAGGTTCTCAATTGGTTAAAAAGTTTCATTTCTGGTAGGAAGCAATTGGTTAAGGTTGAGGGATCCCTTAGTGACATACATGATGTCAAGTCAGGTGTTCCCCAGGGTTCGATCTTAGGACCCCTCTTGTTTATAATATTCGTTGCCCCGCTTTCAAAAGCTTAGTATTACTGCCAGTCTCTCTTCTTATGCTGACGATACAAAGTTAGTTCTGGTTAGGGACCCTGGATGCAGAGACCCGCGAGGTTGAGTATATGTCATCAAATTCGATCGATCTGATTGGCTGCCAATTGCCAACGAACATGGGCTTTGTTTGGAAACTTTCTCAACAGGGAGTCCGTCACTTCCAAAAAACCTAACATGTTTGCATTGCATAAAAAGGCAAAGCTTTGAATGGTTTATGACAAATTCGATTCTCCTTGGGTTCAACCAACATATTCTACAGCATTAAAGTGTCTTTTGCCATTAGAATCGCATTAGTACGCTATTTCTCAATAAAATGTAGCTGTCACGCTGATTTCTCGCATGCTGCCAGTGTCAATTTGGACTAAAGCACTTAAAAAAGTAAGTGCAACCATATTCAACAAATGAAATTTTAAAGTATATGGAACTTGTTTCTTCAGAGACTCTGCAAATTCACATGCCATGATGTTAATTTGAATAATCTAATGAAATATGTTTGCAATCTAACCTTATAAAAAATGGGTTCAGAAAGTATTTAGAAAGTAACAATGCTATTTTTGATAATCTAAAATACCATATCCATGAATCAGCTTGTCTTGGAGTAAAATTTCGCAGTGTCCTTGAAAAAAATCTTCCATGGTGCTTGTCATGACGGTACTTTTTCTTATACAGCGCATCAGTTCGAAATCTGTTTGGAAACTTTTTAGTTCATCTGATCGCTTACTTTTTTGAAGTGGCGCCACTAGTCAAACCTAGCGCGTCTCTGACCAGGGTCTCTAGTTCTGGTAGGAATGGCCAAGATTCCAGTAGCCTTGCAAAGGACTTAAGTCGAATCTACTCTTGGGTAACTGAGAGTAATATGGCCCTGAACGGAATGAAATTCCGCTCAATGACATTTGGGTCAACTCCTTTAAATACTCCACTCGTAGATAATGGAGGTAAAGATATTGAGCAGGTCTCATCTATGAAAGATCTAGGTGTAGTCCTCCAAAATAATGGAAAGTTCAATGAGCATATCCAGTTGAAGGTGGGTAAGGCTTTTCAAATGTGTGTTGGATATATCGCAAAAAGCCCGAGGTCCAATGTGCGTAGAACTCGGTGGAGCTCAGGTGGAAGAGCAAGAAGCTCTCAAAATCCTAGGATTGACGTTCCAATCCAATCTCACTTTCGACAAACATATTGCTTATCTCACGAAGGAAGTGTATCGTACATTGGGTATTCTAAAAATTCTACATAACGAGGTTCCGAGAAGCTCCATGACGGACGTGGTCCATGGTCTGGTCTATGGGAAAATCCGTTACTGCTCGGCAATCTATCTACATGTGCGTTTCACTGAACATGACCCACTCAACACCTCTCAAAACCGACTCCAGATTGCTCTTAATGATGTAATGCGCTTCTTATCAGGAAAAAACAAGACACGACCATATTAGAATCGAGCAACTCTTCTCCGACAATGGCTTCCATTCATTGAACCAAATAGCAATTCAGAGCTCTTTGGTGGAAGTTTGGAAGATTCTCAATGATCGAACGAAAGAAACAGATTAGTTTTTTCTGCCTGTGGTTGGTCCCCCCATAGCCACTAGAAGTACAGTCCGAGGTGACCTTCGGCCTCCTGCGCGGGGCAATCATTTTCTTACTAATGCTGTCAGACTGTATAATGCTCGCCCCGTTGAATCTCGAACTGATAAAACATTAGCTCTTTCAAATCCGCCATCAATCAGTCGCTGCCCAGTTATCCCCTGTGATATGTTGTTTCCATTTTCATGCACTAGTCACTAATCCAAGCCTGATATGTGTACCATGTACCAAAGATGACCTCACCTTAAAAGTACTTGTACTTATAAATACATTCAAATCAAAATCAAATTACAATCATGTGAATTAGAGGCTTCATCTTTTGGAACTGAGTTCCAGGTAATCCAGTCAAGCCGAACTTACTAAGTACTCAAACATTCATTGCATGAAGCAAATATATTTCTAATGATGTCTCATTGAACAACTTAAGAAATGACAAACATGATAATATGAAATAATAAAAGATATCATCTCTCACAATTTTACTTATTTGTGCACTAAAAACTTAACGAAGCATGTGCCCAACCAAGTATCATAATGTTCGCTCAAATTGTGATACCTACCGAGACGAGAGTGTGATTCACAAAACCTGTTCATTTGACGCGCTTCCCACCGCCATGGCAAAGCAACGTTTTTGCTCTGAAACACCAAAGTACGTTGCTGGGAAGCCAACGTCTAAATTGAGTGTTTGTCCCCATCCTTTGAATAGACTCTCCAAAGCTCAAACTGCATCTTCACGTACATGAAACCGCTGTTCACTTTAGATTTGAGATGACAACGATTGGCATTCAAAAATCATATTGCAATACGAAAACGCAAACAAAAATTTGGCAAGAGGACCCAAAATGTCTTGCCCGTCTTGATGCTCTCGCTCTGGCGTCTTCAGGTTTTGTTGACCCTCGGGGAGTTTTTGACTACCCTACGAAATTTCTATGACCTCAAGCACAACTTCAATCCAGTTCTGAGGTGAGCCGATTGCACGCACGTGTATCGGAGATCATTTCACTTCCATCTCACCTTCTTCCAATTGCAACTTCGAAAATGGTTTCAGATTTAGTCCAATACTTGAGATCTTTGTGAACCGGATTTTCTAGACTGAGTCCTGAGCTATCGACTATCACATCAGCTGAATGCAAAGTGTGTTAGCGACGAGCCAGAAAAAGATAGTCAGACATACGTTTAAGCACTTGTTTGTCCACTATCAATGATTGAGACCATTTCCTTTCATCCCTAAATTGGAGAAACACACTTCTGAAGAAGAAGACAAGCACGACATAATTCCTGCGATAAATTGAATTGTAATTGATAAAAGTTAATTGAAGATCGACTGGAATAATGATGTTTAGTGGACTAAGGAATCATATTCTAGTGATTCATGGCTAGACTTAGGAAGATTTAACTTTGAATAGCTATGATTACAGATGGGGGGAAAATGCAATCGCATATTTTGCATACTTAGTGCAATAGCTGGCTAAAGTGCATATTCTTGCATATTACCCGATTTAACAATTTTCTTTGCATATTTTGAATGTTTTGGGGACAGAGTACGCTAAATCAAAGAAAGAGCTACCAGCACCTAATTTTCGAGGTTATGGGCATACTATTCAATGCAGAAGAGGAACTTAAAAATCAAAATACAAGTTACATTATTTAGCAATATTTATTTCAACCTAGGTTTCAAACACTGAATAGCAAAAATTGAAGATTCTAAAGCTACAAAATGATTTACAAATCACTTTTCCAGTTAAGACAATATTTTCTATGCGTGTGAATACTTAAAAATGTGGCACATATAAGATATGTTTAACTTGCTGGAAAAGCTGTACTTCTAGTATTTCAAATCCGTCAAATCGATGACCGTACCGAGTTGAGTTGTGTTGCTTGAGATAAGAAACGGAGGCAGAAAACTCTACAAAACCTTGCTAGAAGACGTTTAACCAAGGAACCTCCGAATCAGATGCATGCAAACAAACTGAGGGGGTGCTTCATCAATTCTTTCTTCCCAATCAAGTACCCAATCAGAGGGCAATGAAGTGCTCAAATGTCTTCTGGCAAGGTTTCAAAAAGCTTTCCTTTCCAGTCTTGTTGGACTCCATGGATAAGAGGAGCCAGATGCAATCAGGTCAGTTGAATTAGCAACTTTACACTTGAAATGCAGGCGTTTGGGCAAGTAACTGATACTTTTCAAATGAAAATAAAGCCAAGGTGTCTATATTTTGATTCAATACTATGCCATTCATAATTTAGGCCATAGCGGGAGTAAAAAAGCCAAAAAAATAGTCCCAACTCCCTAAGATTACTCACACTACCCTAGACAATCGTTTTGGCGCTGGCGGTAGGAAAATAATGAAAGAACTGAAACCTCTCAAAACTATTCCTTATTGCGGCTTCATGCTATTCAAAAACATCGATTCAAATTTTAACCATTTTTTTCAGAACAGCCACGGAATCCGTCACCTACCATGAATTTGTGCTTCAAGATGCCCTGATTTCAAAAAGTACCCTCTGGTACCAGGAATCAGCAGGGTAAATCCATTAAAGATTTAGGTGTAGTCCTCCAAGATAACAGATAATTCGATCAGCATATCCAGTTGAAGATGGGTAAAGCTTTTCAAACATGTGATTGGATGTATCACAAGTTAAAGACCAGAGATAGCTTCACGATGCTAACTCTGTGCAAGTCGATTGTTCAGTCACATCTTGAATATGCTTCACCCATTTGGGCTCCAATGAGTTCAGGAGGTTTGCAAAAGCTCGACCAGGTCCAAAGATGTTTTACAAGGAACATTGAGGATATAAGAGAGCTCTCCTATTTGGGAGAGGTTAGAAAGGTTGGGATTGTACAGTACTCAGAGAAGGTACAAGAGGTATCTGTTTTTGACTAAAATTCCCGATCAACCATATTATTATTTATTAAGAACCACTCAAGACATCAGGTGAGACGTAATAAAGAGTATTGGTAAGATAATGAGAAAGAAAGAAGAGAAAGAAAAAAAAAAAAAGAAAAGAAAAGCAACACAGAGATGGAATACGATTATGAGATATTAGTAAAGTACATTGTTGTCTAGTTGATGTTTTGAACACGGCCAATTTTCTTGACCAACGGATGTTCAGGGGTAGCTGGTTCCAATATTTGACGGAGCGAGCAAAAAATGAGTTTAAACCCAGATTTGTTCGCATGAAGGAGGCCTGAGGAGATCTAGTTCAACCCCTCGCGTCGAATGGTGGGCAATGTCTTGGCGAAATTAAAACCAAAGTGAGGTGTTGGGCGCCTGTTCAACATACCATCAAATCGTTCACAAGTCTGTACGTTAGGATCAAGTCTAGCTTCTTTCTGCGGTCTGCCAGAGATTTCAAACCAAGGTTCTGAGACGATGTTTCGTAGTCCTCTGTACTCCTTGGAAGTGCCATACGGGTGAAACTCCGTTGTATTAGACTCAATCTTTAGGGCATCCCTGACGAATAAAGGATTGGTGACTTGGCACGCGTACTCAAGCGATGGTCTAACATAAGTTTTAAAAAGCTTGTCATTACTTCTTGATCCGGGTTGTAAAATTTCTTTCGAATCATCCCCATTCATCCGACTGGCTTTCGTTGTCACTGTAGCACTATGAGTCGCAAATGACAGTTTACTGTCGACCATCACACCAAGGTCTCTCATGACCTCAACTCGCTCCAACACTTTTCCTCTTCAGAATAAACAGAATTCAATTTCTGCCGGCCGAAACGAATCCATGTACACTTTTTGCTTGAAGGACATCCCGTTCTCCATCGCCCAGTCGATCATTCTATCTAGTTCTTGTTGTAGTCTCTCAGTATCACAACTGTCATAATATGCCTGAATATCTTCGCATCATCGCAAATTTCAGGATCCTGGTTTCTTCCCAAGACAGCAAGGTCGTTGATGAAAATTGAAAAAGAGTTGCGGGCCTAAGACGCTACCTTGTGGCACACACCGACTTCACCTCTTCCCAAGACGACTCTTTACCGTTGAGGACAACCCTCTGCCTTCTGTTCAGGAGCCAATTGCAATCCACCTCCTCAACGAACCCACCAATACCGATCCCCTGCAACTTGTGCAATAGTAATTGAATGGGGGACAGTGTCAAAAGCCTTACTAAGATCGAGATAGATGGTGTCCACTGTTCCTCCTGCGTCAACGACCCCACGGACATATTCAACATGTTCTAGCAAATTTGTTGTGGGATCGTCCTTTACGAAACCCATGTTGATCATCCGACAAAATATTCGCGCCTCATCCAAATACGCATCAATATTTTCTTTGACCAAGCCTTCCATGATTTTACACGCAGTTGAGATCAGAGAGATGGGTCGGTAGTTTGCAGCACTTTGTTGGTTGCCTCCCTAAAAAGGGGTATAAATTTCCACTTGTCCAGTCTATGGGCACAGATCCCGTACAAAAAGATCGGTTAAACAAAATGGCTAATGGGATGGCCAGTCATTACCCAACTTCTTTATAAGAGTGGCGGAAAAATTTTGTCCGGGCACAAGAATTAGACGGCGTTAAGCTTTTATTCTACGGTGAACACTTTCAACAGTAAAACTCAGGTTGTTCAGTCCTCCGGGTATCTTTCAATGGTTGGCAGGAGCTTTGGAACATCAGTAGCCTGATTATAAATGGATGAAAACTGTTTGCTCAGTATCAACAACTTCTCAGCAGTCTCTGTGAGAGAGCATCGCACTTTCGAAGAACATCAATAGTCGGAGTACTTTTCTTGACGAGTTGACATAGCCGTAAAGTGACCTCATAGAACCCGTACTACAAAGGCCTCTCTCATACGTCCGCTTTGCCTCCAGAACCTTGGACGCCGCTTCTCTCTTGACCGTCTTGTATTTTTCTTCATCACGCCCCAGACCCGTATTCTTAAATCGGCAATAAAGTCTCGACTTTCCGTACCAATGCCAACACCATCATCCTCAAACCATGGAGGTCGGTTTGAGATCTGCGACATTTAACTGGTATGTATTGGTTCATGCTGTGCAGTAAAATAGACTTCAGGTACTGCAACCCCGTTCACTGACCGCAGCACAAGAGTGTTGATCCAATCACATGCGTTCAAATCACACACTATAGCCGTGAAATTGGCTTTTGATAGATTCTGGAATCATTTGCGTCGAGGCCTCACGCGAGGGGCATATAGTGACCTCCAAGCAAACATGGTCACTTAAAGACAAGTCCTCTCGCTCCTTGACACTTTGTATCGGGTGGTGACTATTTGAAAGAAGTAGTCTAAGTGTTGCACGACATGGGTAGGAAATCGTATGATTGCTCCAAGAATCCAAGCCTTATTGCATCCAGGAAGGACTCCTCCGACCCTGATTTTCCTCTCAAGTCGACCAATTATGCCAGGTAGTTGAAATCTCCAATTATAATGCAATCTCGTCGGATGGCAGTTCAAAAACTTGTTAAGGAGATTCTATCAGCTTCATCCGAGTGGGAGATCGATAAATACAGATATAGGGTAAGCGAAGGCAATTTAACGCCACATGCAAAAGGTAGATCAGTCACAATTCTCACATTCACTCCAGTCCTCGCTAGGATGACGACAACGCTCCTCGCCCATCCTCATATATCGGCCATATATTCAAGGGTTAGCCAGATCTGTCAACACTAATTCGTTGGTAGACCAAATAATATATATAAATAAAGGCTAAGTAAAATGAATAAATTTCACGTCTTGAACTGCTGCGATTCCAATCCCAGTAATGGTAAGGAAGTCCGCAAAAAATAAAGAAAATTAATAAAAATGTATCAGCATTTTTTATAAGACACGGTTTACTTTTTTTCGAAAAGAAATGCTACTTAGTTTACAACAACTGTTACTAACATCTGATAAGAAATGTCGATAACTGGAAATCTTCAAAATGGATGCGACATGGGGTATGACAGTCATAATGAAATTCTCGTTTAAGAAACTTTAACTACATACAGAAAACTGATGGCAAGAATGCATATCGTAATGTGATGTGAGCTAGCTTGCATCATGATAGACACAAAAAAAATTAAATGCATATCAAAAGAATGTTTGCATATTTTATGGACATATTTGGGGAAAAATCTTGCATATTCCCCATCTCTAGTAATGATAAAAAAGAGGGTAAAATGGTACTCAACCCAGCCAAAAATTGAATGGCTTTAAAAAGTCGCACGTAAATGAGTTTTCATGGCACCCTCAAAAAAAGATTAGCATACACAAAAATGCACTTGGGAAATCAAAAACATAAAGTAACAAAAGCAAATCAAGACATCTTAGATGTTTATGGTTTCAAAAAAATATATGATACAATGGCACAACAAGAAATGTGCAAAGTGGGGCAAAACACACGGAAAGGTTAATGCTTCACTGAAACTATGGTAAGATGCAAGTTATAGAGAAGTGTAACGCCTTGGGATTTCTTACTAGCACACCCTCTGGTACCACTATGAAGTAGTCTCATCAGTGATCGCTCATCACACTTTTTACGGATGACAAAATTTTGGCACCACATATCTTTTTCGTATTTTTGCATGTTTTTGTCACTTGCCCTCTAATGTCACCTTTAGCAAATGAATGTTGGATTTAAATGGTTTAAAGCATTGTCGAACAGTGCCCAAAGATGGCGAACAATTTTGTCAAGCTTAGTATTACTGCCAGTCTTTCTTCTTATGCTGACCATACAAAGTTAGTTTTGATAGGAATGGCCAAGATTCCACTAGCCTTGCAAAGGACCTAGAAATAATATTCTTGGTTACTAAGAGTAATATGGCCCTGACGGAATGAAATTGCGCTCAATGACGTTTGGGTCAACTCCTTTAAATAATCCACTTGTAGATGATGGAGGTAAAGATATGGAGCAGATCTCATCTATGAAAGATCTAGGTGTAGTGCTCCAAAATAATGGAAAGTTCGATGAGCATATCCAGTTGAAGGTGGGTAGAGGTTTTCAAATGTGTAGATTGGATGTATTGCACGTTTAAGTCCAGCGATAGCATCACGATTTAACTCTGTACAAGTCCATTGTTCAACCACACCTTGATTATGCTTCACCCTTTGGGCTCCAATAAGTTCAGCAGGTCTGCAAAACGTCGAACAAGTCCAAAGATGTTTCACTAGGAACATCACAAGAATGAGAGAGCTCTTGTATTGGGAGAGACTAAAAACGTTGGGACTGTACAGTGTTAAGAGAAGGTACGAAAGGTATCTGATGCTGTACGTTTTCAAAAGCATCCATGTGCTTTGTCCCAACCCAGGATTTAGGGTCAATTCTGGGGACCGTAGAGGCTTAACGTGCGTTTTGAGAGCACCTTCAAGCCCTCGAGAATCCAGGCTAGTTCGAACAGTTAAGTCCACTTTTCTTCTTTCTCGGGCTCCTTCCTTGTTTAATTTGCTAATATGCTAATATCGTAGGGAATACGTAGCCTTGTTGATCCGGTTGCATCTCTTAAGCCAGACTTGGACAAATTTTTAGATAGCATTCCAGATCAACCCTACAATCAAGGACTAGCTCGGTCTGCCAACTCAAATTCGTTGGTAGACCAAATATCATATAAAGATCGAAAGGTTATAAATAAATAGACAGATTATGCCTTTTTATTTTAATTGTACTGTGGATTGCATTCCTGTACCGGTTAGAAAAGCCCTTAAAAACCAAACCAAAAAAATGAAACTCACTATAAATATGTGACTATTTGGAAGCCCTGGATTTGCTAAGATCATGGTAGTTCATTTCGCGATTGTGCGTAGCCTGGCTAACTCACAAAACTGAAATCCGATCCGGTACTTTGCACTTCTCTACATGGAGAAACAGGAGTAGGACGGTAATTTAGTAATACCGCTGCTTGCTATTACTAACTGTACATACTTCTCTCTCTAGGTTCCAGGACAAATCCACCCAGCGGACAATTCGACCCAGGACAATTCGACCCAACGGACAACTCGACCCAGTGGACAACTCAACCCATTGCAGATATTTAGCCCAACCTATTGGCTTATAAATAGTTCATACTTATGGAGCAAATTTGGAACTGTGATGTAAAACATGTCAAAATTTGAAAGGATTTACACAATTCATCATTTGATCTTTAAAGCAAGTTATGTTTACATCAATGAAGGTGTAAAAATCAAGTTTGATAATGTTTTAATCAAGCTTGATTTTTTATTTCATGCCTTACTGATGCTAACATTTATGCATGCACATCAAATGTTGACTCATCAAGCTTTAGTTTTGTTCCATAATCATGTTTTTTTGACCAAATGTTGTTTTGTTATTGTACTGGGTCGAGTTGTCCGTCCGGTCAAGTTTGTCCATTGGGTCGAGTTGTCCTGGGTCGGGTTGTCCTGGGTCGAGTTGTCCGCTGGGTCGAGTTGTCCTGGGTCGGGTTGCCCTGGGTCGAGATGTCCCTTGGTCGAGTTGTCCTGGGTCGAGTTGTCCCGTCACCATAAAACACATGTCACAACTAGGCCTATAACTCTAGAATAAGTCACTTATTAGAAACTTTGATTAAATGGAAAAAATTGAATTTCTTTTCAATCTTAATGTTGACTTATTTTGCCAGTGAATGGTCAAAACTCTTCAACCAATAGTCTTGACAAATGAAAATGAATGAACATAAATCTACTCTAACAAAACAACGAGTTGATGTCCGGAGACGCATAGCCTAATGAGACAGATTTTCTAAAACAATGACATCAATTTTGACGATAATGGTCGTACAATCTACTAATTATAAAGAGTTCTATTCTGTTAGGTAAATCCTTCTCACTTTCAAATCTCAGAAAAAGTGGCAATAAGAATACAATTTTCAATGAAGTCATGATTTACCGTTCTTTTCGTTTGGTCAGGTCCTAGACCTAATTTTGTTGGGTTTTTAAGTTGAAATATCGTAAAATAATAGTTTCAGACACTATGCTTGCCAAAATCATCAAAACACAAGTTTTTGACTTCATTACATGGTAATAGAAATAACTTTGCTTAAAATGACCTTGCATATGAGAATTCGGATTTACTATTGGAGGTGGATGTAGTCCCTCAAAACAAGATATTTCAAAGAACTTATTACAAAGTTGTACTGATATGTACTTGAAAATTAATTTGGGTGTCACAGACATAATATTGGTAATCTTTTTTGGCCGTCTCATGGCAAACTGATCATCAACTCTTTATAATTAGTAGATTGTACGACCATTATCGTCAAAATTGATGTCATTGTTTTAGAAAATCTGTCTCATTAGGCTATGCGTCTCCGGGACATCAAACGTGGACTGACAACACGAAAAAGAGCGCGAAATTCAAACAGAAAGACGTGACTGACCCCCCTGGGCGAGATATCATATCCATAGAATTTTTTGACCAACTAATTTCGAGGGCCCTTTTTTGAAAAGCGACATTTTGTTTTCGATGTGCCTCATTATTTCGCGGTTGTTTGGAAGTTGATTGAGTTTTCCATTTTCGCTCATAACCTTTGCGGGCATTGGTTCATTCTTTATTAAAATAAAAAGTTTAAAAACTACAATAAACAAAAGCAAACAGCTGGATTCGTCTTCATAGTCAAATAGAAGATCAATAAGAGCTTTGAAAATAAACGAAGGTATCTTGATTTAAACTTTTGGGCACAATACGTCCTCTTGAACTAGACTAGACCTCTAGGTACAAAGAGATCTCGGTCTTCTACCAAACTTGCTTTTGTTTGAATTTTTACAGTGCATTAGATGAAAACGCTGATCTTTTATTCAATTTTCTTTTATACATTTTTTGACAGTGAGTAAATAATCTGATTGCTTGGGTGATCAAACAGATCAAACAGATCACTGATTACCACTCGATCATGTCAAGATTTGCTACGCATTCTGATGCCGGCACTTGTGGGCTTGTCACATTTTCAGACTTTGAGACCCACATTGAAATGCAATCTGATACAAATCCCAGCCAATCGTCTTGCAGTCATCTTGAGAAGCTTATTAGTCAATTCAATTTGGGTCGTTTGATGTTTAATGATTCTGGGCCTCAAAAGGGAGTCCGATACCATTGCTTATTTTGCCCGGAGAAAAGGAACCAAATCCAATTTTTAACCTAAAACCCAAACCAAGGTTTTCAAAACCTGTTTTGTTGGAATGATCTCTTTGAGGGCTTTTCAAGTAAATTGCGTTGACGGCCATCTACGCAAATGGATGAAAAAGTTTCTCCTTGCCAACGCCTCGCTCTCTTGTGGAGTACAAACCAGTCTTAAAAGGCAGTGAAAAATCCAATAACATACGGCAAACCCTCTCCCCTAACCACAGCCATCCATACTCATGTTGGGGTATGTACGCACTCTTATTGTCAGTTCTGCCTCCCCACAGAACGTTGTTGGAGCACCCCAATAGCTATTTAGTCAATAGCAGTTGCTTTCTTTGCATGAAGTTTATAAAATGGGGCTTGAAGAAAGTAAATATGCTCAAGCCAGCGTGAATGAGTTTGCCATTTCAAGTTAAGGAGTTTGACGAGAAAAACGAGGGCTTACCGGAGCTCCTTGACAAAAAATATTGCATTCAAAGGCAAACCAGTTTATGGGCTTGACCATATGCCGTTGAAGAAATCATGACATCTCTGATGTAAATCTAAATCAGTGAGTGTTTCCAAATCAAATTCTGAATAGAAACACTAAATGTTAACCCTTTGCCATGCAAAGGCTCTCTTTTGGTACATTACATTAAAAATGTTTGAGTAAGTTGCCTGAGTGCTATTTTTGATCTTGCATTTGGGCTAACTCTTGGGTGGGTCAAATGAAATGCTCTTAGACACGCTCAAAACAGTGCTACCACAGTGCGCTAAATTGATGGAAGCCTTTGGGTCAGCCACAAACCGTGAAATTTCATGGGTGCAAGAACGAAATGTTTATAAGCTTATGTTGGGCTTGAATTGTATTTTTGAATTAAATTTTCATCAACATGGTGGAAACACTCAACAAAAACGGAGGGAGCAGGTCTCAGTTCACAATGACATCCGAATTTGCTGGGATCACTTCGACTACATATGTTCACTTTTTGAAATCTAAACTTGAACTAACTTCACGCAAAGAGAGTGATGGCCATTGACGGTTTCTTTTGTGGTAACAGGTTTTCAGAGTATAATCTTGCCTCAAAACAATTAAAAGTCAACGTTGAGGTTTACCTTTTCAACACTAGGGACTGGAAACTGATTGTCAAGCCGCTCCTGGACAGACAGTCAAAAACTAAAGTTTCTGGCCGGATTCTGGTCAGACATAAAGTAAAAGTGCCGGTTAATATCCTTTGCATAGGTGAGAGTCAAGAGTCTAACGACGAAAGCTAGTTTTCATAACAGAAAAAACTGCGGACGGGAGAGCAAGAACTCGCCAGTTTAGCTCATCAAAAGTCAACTTGGAACTAGGGCTCTTTAGTACAGAGCCTTACTTGGAACTAATGGGAAAATCTCGTGAAGTTATCATCCATCCAATGTGCAAAGTGATAATCTTTCAATAACCTGAGCTACTTAAAAGATAATAAATTGAAAATCAATGGGCAACAGATTTTCGAATCGCACAAAACTTCCCAAAACAAATTGACCATCCCTAAGAAATAAAGACCATCTTACAAAAGTGAGGTCAAGAGTCAAGATCACAAGAGTACCATAGTACAAGGATGCAGAGCATCGGATGAAGTCTGAACAACAACAAATGTGTCAAAACCAGAATGTGGGCAAGGGTGGGCAAAGTTGGGCATTGTTCATCAAAAAGTTTGTCTTGGTATGTTTTCAAAAAAGCTAATTCGTTGATCACTAATCCGCTGTGCATGACAAAAAAGTCTTGGATATTTGACATCTTTAGAACTATTTTCTCTAGCATTTGGGCCTCTGGCATTTGGGGGATCAAAGTGTGCTTTTTTGGTCTTATCCAATCCATCTGAATGAGCCCTTGAATATCCTGGTCGACGATTGACGAACTGTGATCTGAAAGCCTATGGTTTCCCCGTCTAATCCAACAGATGTCTCTTCTTCAAGGAGCTAATTTTTTTCAGTGCCTCGAATCTCTTCTTTTGACTAGCTCTGGGACTGACTGCCCACTTCTTTGGCATCCAAAACTGGATTTCAGTGCCATGAAAATGAATGGAAGCGAAATCGTAAAATTGTGCTCGTTTACAGCTACGTACTACTATTGAGTTTCTTTCTCTCCTCCTGAAGACGGCATGCTGTATTAATGGCTTTTTTCGCCTCCCTTCCGACCTCCTCTCCTCATTCATAGTAAGGTTCCATTCCGCTCAGTAGGGGGGTTCTATCCCTTATCTTGATATCATCAATCATGACAAGGCATGTTAATTCGCCAGTTAGCGCATATTATCAGTTAAGCTTCTTGCATATGTAATGACTAATGACACGGTAGATTTTAGGCAACGTTTTCGGGGGGAGGAGGATCTGCGGATCTCCAGAGTGTAAGACTTCTTGACCAAATTCCATGTCTCAGGAAAGCAACCTTTGTGAAACCACGAAATCATTATAAATACTGAATCACTCTCCAACAAGTGTCGATGAATACTTCCGTATAAAATCTTATTTTTGCCCTGGTCCGCCACATGAAGCAATTTATTTACACTTGATACGCTATGGGTCCTCATATTTTGCAATATGTATATATAATTCAAGTTAAGGATTGAATCCTTCGGGAGCTCCAAGTTTGACAACAAGCCATCAATTTTCACTGTTTTTTTTGGGAGCTAGTACATGATCCCTTACATTGGCTTTCGTTCTTGGTACTGCTAAACTACATCACTGTTACTTAGGCCTAAACACTGACAGATCAGTTTTCGGATGTTTTTTACCTGTGCTAGAGTCGAAGGGGGGAATCCTGCCCGGTCAGCGAAACCGGTCAACACATGTTCCAAGTTTTTTCCTTTATTCAGTGTCTGTCCGTTTTACATTGGGTCTCAAACCTTTGATGTGTCTAAAAGTTTCCAATGGAGAAAGGTCAGGAGGAGAATCGAACGGGGGACTCTCCAACTCAATAGGAAGCTCTGAAAACCACTGCACCAAGTCTCCTTGGTTATAATTCGGCTTTCACTATTGTTCGGTACTTTTGGCAGTCTTTTTGGAGATCTTATTTGTGACTTCTGTTTAAAAGCAAGCTCCATTATCGGGAAAACAGAGTGTTTTGCTTCCTCGAAATGGTCACAGTGTAATGAGCGAGTCAACTGTAAACCTCGGGAAAAAGTGTTTTCTTCATGTCGAGCAGAAAATCGAGACGTTTGCACAAACCGGTTTTCTTCCTCATGCCGGGGTCGGTTCTTTATAAATAAATTGAGTGACTCATTTAAAAATAGCCATGTTGTATGGTGATGGTCGATCATCAATCAAGTTTCAAAACCATTCGCAATTTCATGTTGCTTAACTTACAGGTTGCAGACTCTTATGCTACGATGGTAAATTGATAAAGTAGTTCATACCTTACTTGGTTAGGAATACTACTGAAATTGTCCAAAGAGATGCCAATGTGCTGTCAATCAATTAGTGTTCAAAATCTATCAGTGTATATATCAGTCTACCGAGGAATTTGACTTGGCAGATCGAGACCGAGCGAGCCCTTGAATGTAGGGCTGATCTGGAATGCTGCTTAAGAATTTGTCCAAGTCTGACTTGAAAGATACTTCCGGATTAATAAGGCTTACGTATTCCCTACGAATATTAGAGAGAAGCAAGTTAAACAATGAAGGAGCCCTAGAAAAAAGAGAAGTGGACTTCATTGTTCGAAATAGCCAGGATTCTCGAGGACTTGAAGGTGCTCTCAAAACGCACATTAAGCCTCTACGGTCACTAGCATTGACCCTAATCCTGGTTTGGGACAAAACTCATGGATACTTTTGAAGACGTACAGTATCAGATACCTTTCATACCTTATATAGCGATCATGTCTAGGGCATCTTAAAAGCTCGTCAAATTACTTGGACTCTGAATATTTGTTGTGCTTGACAATTATCTATGTTAATATGAATGATGATAACTTTCAGTGACTTCATCGAGAAATTCTAATTGCTTCCAAAAAGATGATAAAAAACATGACCTTTTATCATTTTCAGTCAGAGTTAGCTTAAGCTCCATCATTTCTTCCTGACTTACAAACTATAGTTAGTCTACTACATATAGTTATCTCTCGGGATGAGTTGTTTTCGCTTTCGCGAGTTCAAACCTCTGCTCTACAGTAGAGCTAAGAACGGCTCTAATCAAGGGCCTAGTCTAACGGCCAGTGCGAAAGGATGCCATCCGTCGATGATGCTATCTTCACCCGCGTCCGTCTCTCTCAGATTTGTTGGCTCTCTACTTCTCTCCTACGAACGAAAGAAAACCAACGAAACCAAAGAACGACGGGAAAGAAAAAAAAAGATAGAAAGGGAAACCGGTCAAGACGCGAGCAAGAAGCCAGAGCTATCAAGAGGCTTGGTCGGATGTGGCTGATGTGTCAGGTATCTCGAACGACCCCACGACCCACCGACTTCAGGCGGGACTTGATTATCATAACTGCGTGTTGCTTGCTTGTCGCAATCAGGTTCTCCGTCAAGTTTCTCCACTATCACTTAACCCGAAGACTCATTGCATGAAGGACGTGTGAATCAGGGCCTGGAGATCTATCCAAAGGTTGCTTTATCAACCCATTGCCCTAGTACTTCAAGATAGCAATGAGGCCTAAGCATTTGTGTTGGTGGGCGGTGGGTATCATATTAGCGACATGGTGCGTCGAAAACTCGTCCCAAGATGGGTTCGATACCAGCTTCTTCACCCAAGACGACGAATACAACCACGAGCAACAAAATGGCCAGGCTCGGGTGTTCACCTCATTCATTTTCCCGTTCTTTCGCCAATACCAGACCATCGACATTGGCAACAATCTGAACAATCTGAAATCGCCCAATACCGTGGCATTTTTCGTCATCCGTGATGCAATTGCGGTAGGAACTCAAATACCGGATGAACCAGTCAACTTGCTCTCAACCAACTGGATTGATTTTTACTCGGCTTGTTTTGTAGTATTTGGCCTTGGTCACCACGTGGATCGTGATGCACACGATCTTCTGGAATGGGCGACTTCGCGAAAGTCAAGTTGATCAGGTTCCACTTTTCATTCGTCTGGGATCCGGCTTTATCAACAGGGGCAAATTTGCCTCCGACTCTCTCTTTGGGCGGAAAGAGGGAGATTTCCCCGAGGACATTGATTTCTACGAAGAGGATGATGAGTTTCAGACCAAGTTTGGCCAATACCAGGATCCCGCCGAGGACAAGTTGATTACGGCCTCTTTGAACGAGATTAGTGCCAATGCTATTTTCAACTTCTTCTCGGATCCTAATCCTTCGTTCAGGAATCTTATCATGAACAGCGGTTTCGTAAGTTGGTTTGATTTGTATCTAAGGACTTTTAAGTATGACTGAGTGCTTTGGCTTTGCGAGAGATAGATAGAACGCTACTTCCCGGTTTGTACCTAAGTACTCGTTTCTTCAGCTAGATTGAACTTGGGCGATAATCTTCTAGAACATTCAAAAGCGAAAAGCGTATGCTCCTATGTGTGAGGGGAATGCATCTGTGACAGGTGAGGAGGATTGAAAAACAGGACCATCTAATGGAGAAGAGCTCTAGTGGAGAAACGACTCTGAGAACCGCTTGGCTGTAGTACAATACAAGCAGTTTCCAGCGAGATAAGCACAGTGGTTGTTAGAATTCAGCATGAGTATCAACTTCAGCATACTGAAATTGTTAATGAGTGAAATTCATAGACGGTAAACATAAGTTTACAATATATTACAGATGGCTTGAAGTGGTCTAAAGGCATCAAAAACGTGACTGTTATTAAAGATAATATGTGCTTGAGGTTTCCAATGGTTTTATAAAGACGTTGCAATCAAATTGGGTCAAAACATGTTTTGCAGCTGGCCTTTCAACTCGTATTGTGGTTCCTCCCTACATTCTTCTGGCCTGGAACGCCCCTGCCTACACCCCAAAACATGAATACGACCATTAATAGCCCTGGCGAGGGTCTCGGGGTGGAGAATCCCATTGGAGAGAATCGTATTGGAGTGGGCGTGCCCATTGCTGAGAACCGTGTGGGAGCCCTCGTCCACAACCTCGGAGTAGCTTCGCCTGTGTCAGTTTATAACCGATTACTTTGCCCGCAATGCTTCGTTCAAACCATTTCAATTGCTTCACTTCTAGTAAGTCTTTGTGTTACAATTTGCCCACAACGACATTAGTAACAAGACTTCCGATATTTTTCAGTACCTAGGAAAACTGTTCTGGTGGTGGTGGTTCAGTTCCATTCCGGATTTCCAAAGGTTTTCCATCCGACCACGAGAACGATCGATGCCGCGGAGCTTCAATGGTGAAAGGAAGAAAAAACGTGACGACGATGACTTATGGAGGTGGTCTGACATGGCTTTGGAATCGCTGTATAAAGTGGTCCAATTTTCAGAGCTTCGGATGCGACAAATCGCCCTTGATTTGAGCTAATACCAAGATAATTGTATAAGATAATTGTCAATATACGTAGGTTTATCAAAATAGATTTCCCTTTTCTAAGTGTGCACTTTTGATATGTATCATGAGCATGTCCGAAGATCAGATCACAAAGGGAGAGTTCCTCATCAGTTTGGAGAGAGTGTAAACGCAAATGGCGGACAAAAAGCAGAAGCTAACGGCCACCCAACCCAAATGAACCGACCACGATGTTTGAAAAGTTCGCGCGGGAATAAATATATTGTCGATTTGGTCGTCCAACATGCCGCAATCGGGTCCGTTGGATTGACGGCGATGTCGAGCGATGGCCAAAGAGAAAATGGCAAAAACGGCTGAAAAATAGTAGTTATGGAAGTTATTGGAAATGGGACTCTCACAATCTCCCCGCAACGCACCATGAGATGGGTAGTAACTTTTTCTAGTTTGACATTATGTACCTGCTAGAAGGTAGAGCACGCTCACGACAAAAACGGGTGGGACTTGGCGTTCGATCAGGCCAATCCAAAACACAACCAAGCCGGACAAGAGAACGATCAGGCACACCAAAGAACACGAAATAGAAAGGTTTTGCATACCTGAAAAGAAAATGCAACGTGAAAAATGAACCAACCTGATCAATGATGACCCACGTTTGCCTGCGCATAGCAACTACGGTAGTGAACAATTGTACTTAAGAGTATTATCAATGGCGCCTTTGCGTTTGTCATCTTCGGGTATGGACCACAAGGCAAGTTTATCGTTAGGATTGAAGTTCCCAACCCTCACCTATAGTGAAAATAGTTTAGAGAAGTATCTTTCTGGAGTTCTGTGTCACATCATTGTGACATATCAGTCACATCAGATGTGACATCAAACAATAACCTGTTCAGCAATCATAAATCATATTGGATATGTGCTTGCTTAAACTTTAACATCGTCGGATGAGTCAAATTAGGATGGACGGTGCACAAGATGCACAACCCAAGTCAAACCCACCGTTATGTAAGATACAATCTAGACAATAGGTTTCTTTTTGCTCGATTCATGCAAACTGACCAAAGCTCAAGGGTACAGATACTTCAAGTGTGCCTCAGGGCTCTTCCAACAGAGGCGAGAGCGCTTGTTTGCTGGTAAAATTTGGACAAGGTTTTTTGCCTCGACATGCGAACTTTTTTCATGCTCGTCTTGAGGAACAAATTGAGGACGCCTAAATACTCAGCTGAGGGCAATTGGACTCAGAGTGGTCTTTAGCTGCATCAAAGGTTGTAAGACTGTGTCGTATAAAAAAGATAGGTGGGAGGTCTATATCAAAATATCCATGGTTTTCGCTTTTGGGGAAATCCTATGTAACACCAATATTTAGTGGGTTTTAGGATTTTATTTTTATACTTTTGAGTATTATTTATCCCCTCAAGACAATGTGACATGTTCACTTAATCAACGATATGTGTTCGTAACGGAATCATTTTAGATTTAATGATGTTTATGTCTTTAAACTGGTCACCCATCGGGAAGTAATGATTGGAGACTCCGAAAAAAATTAATTAAATGATTAAATATCAATTTCAAATACCTTAACTTTTGGGGACATTTCTAAATAATCAGGTAGCTCTTACACCAATTGCCATAAATGACGATTTTTTTTTTCTTCAATCAATCTTAAAATGCTACTTTTTCTTTCAATATGTGTCAGTGATGAACATTGACATTGAAGTCTGGCAGAAATGGTCTAAATTTATTGCATTTATTACTTGGAGGAGAGTCAACATTTTGGGGGGGACCTCATGGCCTGGGAATTGCATCCCTGCCTACCATATTACATTTTTTCCATCCTGATCTTATCTCATTGCACAACTTTGAAATAGTGTAAATGTCAAGTATGCTTATTGGATACATTATTTCTTTTCTTGACGAAGGTTATTAGGGTAGATATGTGATAAATATGCGATGGAAGTGATGAGAAGGAGTGTACGCACTTCTGGATGGAACACTCTCTGTAGAGGTTAATAAGTTGCCAAAACAATGAAATAGTCAAAGGGTTCAAGGCATTTCAATTTTTGACCCATGAGAGGAAGAGGAGAAGGACATATTCTAAAAAGTGAAGATCACAAGTTTTGCGAATACAATGCAGTTTAAAAAAACAAATTTGTGATTCAGTGAAGCAATATCTGGTGTGTTCTTCTTTCACACAGAAGAGCACAATGATCATTTGATCGTAATGGCGTCCCCTTTTCAATGCAATTTGCGTTTCAACGCCGGCAAGACGTCCTTCCAAAAGAAGAAGAAAAAGGCCAATTTTCGAAACATTTATTTGCGAGTACTTAGTATGTTAAAGTATTGTAATTAAGGTTACAATGCTATAACATTGAGTTCAACTTCAAAATTTACCTTAGAAAACGCCTGTTGATTAAGGTTTTACTCTATTTGCCTGCTCCTTGATACTTTTTTTTTATCATTTCAATAACACAAAACTATTTTGCCTTTTTAAAAAAGTTTTCTTTTCTTCAGATTTTTCACCTCTATAAGTAAAAGTTTTTCATAGTCTATAGTAATGATGCATTCCTTTAATACGTTGAAAATGGAAAATAAATCGCTTCAAATCGAAGACAGAAAACAAAATCAACGTCCATAGAGGTAAGCTTAAGAGGCACACGAAAAGTCAATAACATAAGCTTGAGCATATATGTTCACACGTAATGTATGTCATCATTTCAAAATCTCTTAGTTTTAAGTTTAAAGCGGCCATCATTTGTATCCAAATTTCACTTTACTTTTGTACCATTATATCATTTTCTATCACTTCTATTTGTGAGGCTGCAGTCATGCTAAGCAATTAGATATTTGCCTTTTCTTTTCTACAATAAAAAAAAGTAAGTACCCATTTTACGGGCCTCTTATTTAGTGAACTCTGTTTTGATGTGGCTCCATAAGTGAGTTTCTCGTAAGAGACTGGGTGCGTTTTCGTCAAGTCTGCGAGAGAGCCTTTTTTGGAAAGCATTTGCGGCTTCCACAAGGCCAAAGAGGGCTCGCTGAACGTCACCAAATTTGTGGTCAAGGCCAGAACATTTTGGTTAACATGCGAAACAACCGAGTATTTTTCAGGTCGACTATTGGAAAAGCTCATCATGAATGATTAGGTTGCCGAACGAAAACACGTTTAGGAATGAAAAACCGAGGGACAAGAATGGATAATGGTCCAACAGATTAATGGTCGTGGATCACAGAACATCCGGCATGTCGCCCGACGTGTCAAAAAGAGATGTTAGCCCTACACAAAAGATTTGCACATTTTTGACGCCTGACAAATGGTCAGTGTCAAGATTTGGCCGAATGTGCTCATTTTTCATTGACTAACTTCGAAAAGAGCGAACTCGTGTTTGCCCGAAGTACTTACGAATTTGGCGAGAATTGGTTCCAAAAGGCGTATCGTCCACGTATTTCTCTTGCTCTTTCAAGCTATCCAAACATCTCACCCCCGTTGCATTTGGGTATAATTCCTCCAGTTGAGTAGCCTCGATTTCTAAATCGCTCACAAAAAAAATAACTTATATTAAGCGGTCCGAGTTGTTCAACGTTTGTTCCAATCGTACCTGACAAATCCCAACACACGGACCAAAGACCCCCATGCAATTGGATCAGAAAGTCACGCTGTCCTGCGGTCGAGACATTGGTCCATTGTGTCACGATGAGAGTCTTCCCTTCAAAAAGCTCTTCCACGGTGGCATTGGTCCGGTTGACCTTGGCAATGGTCTCAACCTTGGTCCGCGAGTAGAGAATGATCTCCCAATTATCTGACAAGACTGTGACTCCCATCAGCAATGTGGTCACAAGCGTGACAGTCACCGTAACGACCAGACAAAACAGGTTGAGACGTCGCCCCATGAAATAGGAGTCGATTGGGCCGTACGAGTCAACCACCATCAGAGCTGTCTTTCAAGACCGTTCATGGCCCATCTGAAAAAGATTGGAGACTGTGTTGATGGGCCTAGGTTTCTAGATGAGATTGATGATGAATCCCTTTAAAACTTGACTACCGAACCAAAGCAGCGGTGGTTGGTGGCTACCAAATTTGTTGAATGAATGGCGATAATGCTTGAGAAAGAACCCAATAATGTACTGTATAGATTGAGATGGATTGAAAGATGTCAAGGTCAATTTCTTTAGGAGGTTAGATTTATTCAGGTGACAAAACACTTGCAATGCAAGTTTGTGGTTTCTAGCAAAAAATATTAGGGGCACCGTAATGCCTATCCTCGATCGTAAAAGAAACATTTGAAACATGTTTTAAAAGTGTGATTAAATATCAAGGTCATTGGCCATTTGCAATTCAATTTTTTTTTGAAAACCGAAGTGAAAAAATGAAGAGCTTAGTGTGTACATGAATACTTAAAGATGTACTTTGAGGTATGTTCCGTGATTTCTAAATACAGATGAGTGTGACATCTAAATCATGGATACCTTTAACAAGAGGATTTGACATGGCAATCGGCGAAGCTAGCCCAGTTTGTGAAAAAAACATTTCAGCTCCCAAAAAGTCACAAGGGATACTACGAGTACCATACATTAAGAAAAAGCCATTTGAAAGAAAAAATATAGAGTTTTTACGACAAAAATTCGAGTTATAATCCTTTTAATGAAAATATCGAAAGGGTCTGGGTTATGTAGTAAAAAGTCCAGAGTTTTAAGAAAAGGTAATTATGAATAAAATAAAAGATGTGCAGTTTGGTCGCAAATGCCAGTACCTTACTGCCTGTTTCCATTTATGACTTGGTCAAAGAGTTGTGACAAAAGGAAACATCGGCTTAGCTCCGCTGATGTCCACTCCTCTAGTTAAAGGTCTCTCTGTCTAAATCAAACTAAAAGTAAATACCTACCCAAGTTGCAAGGTTACATGTTTGTCTTGAACAAAGTCCGGACCAGACAACCAGGATGGTTTCAAGATCCTACACGTATTCGAATGATAAGAGTTAAATCGACATTGAGGGTCAATTGAAACGAAAGCTAGAATTTAGAAAAAAAAAGTGAACAATGTGACGTTGCTTTCACAATGTGAAAGCCAAAAATAGAGGTGGACTGCCTTCTATTTCGTCATCAAGACATAAGGGCCTTCATATTTATCATCATTTCGTAGCATGGGCAATTACTCCTCCTCTCACGCACCCACTATCTTACAAGGAACTGATATTCGTTTCGATTTGAAAACATCTGTTCAGTAACGTCATTTGGATAGTTATTCAACACAGAAAGCTGGTGTCTCCATTTTACGTGTATCATAATTGTGACAGAACATCCTGTCTTTAGTAAGTTAGATGGCGCTGCAAGCATTTATCAAAACAGCAACTTACAATCTCAAAGAAAACTGGAAACTGGAAAACTGGAAGTGTTTATTTTCAGTGTCTCTTTTGCTCTCGTCCAAGGACGCCTCTGAAGAACTCTTTGCCTTGTCCATACCATTCATATCATGTAAGGTATATCACGGCGAGAACATATATTTATAATGTTTTGGCCTAAATGATTTCGCTCATTTTGGAGCTAGTCATAGTATTTACGAGACTCCAAAACTTTATCAAATCATTCATCGGACTCGAACTAAAATAATGAATGTCTGCCCTTGCTATTGCATTACGACACCATCTATTGGCAAAATCATAAGAATCGAATATACAGAACATAATAGAAGAGAACAAATAGGTCAGATCTGTCATCATCAAACTCTGCCACGATGTACGATTAGCTTGTAGTTTGACTTCATGACGTCAAGCTTTGGGCCACATATATAAGTAGCCTTAACTCAGATGAAGGGTTAAGTCATTAACTTTGTTGCTAAAGTTGTTTTCAAGCCAGAGCTTACTTAATATTTCATATTTACGGTCCTCTTTCAGCATATACTGCCCCTCTTCCTCCTTCTCTTTCTGAGCCTCCCTCCAAGCTAATCGTTTCATTCCTACCTTCTTTGTTCACGTTGCTTCCAATTTGAGGTCAAATGATTTAGCAAGAACCACTCGAGAAATGAACTGACAGGCTATGGGCGAAATTTGTTTTTTTTTACATTCCCAGCTACCTTAGAGTTACTGAAAATTTATGGCTGTATTTTGAAATTTCAGTCTCATAGTGGGTCCGATAAAAAAGAATTTGGTTTCAATTCTCAGTACAAGGGCAGGCGTTTTGTTGAACCCAAATATTGTAGATCAGGACTTTGTATTGTTTCCCTTATTTGATCACAAGTCTAGGTCGTGGTCTGCCATTGATCTGTTGGCCAGGCGGAGCTTTATCTTTAAAGTTTATCTCACTTGATTTTAAATCTAATCAACTACCTAAAAGTAGCTAACTGCAAGTACTTGAAAATAAAGAAACAATAGAATCACAGATTTGTACCAAGTTAATTGTTTAGCATATTGTTTCATATTAGTTGAAGTTTGAATGAATATTTCTTGGCCAAAATCAGTTATTTCAAATACCTATTCATAACTAATAATGACCTTTTAGCACATAATTATTCATATAACCAACGTATTGTGGAACACAGATATTTTGCCCAAGAAATAGGGTTTCATGTATAAAATAACCCAACAAAACGTCTATTTCTTTCTACAAACTCATAGCTAGTTTCATTTGCCGCAACATCTGGACATAGGGCAATAATTGCTATATTGTCTATCAAACAATCTAACCAAAACTAATAATTTTGAAGAAAATGTTGTCATTAAAACTGAAGTTTGTTAAATCTTTGAAACCTACATAATAAAACGTTGAATCTGCTGACTAGGGACGGGCAAAAATGTGCAAAAATGAAAGCCTAATGGTGCAAGAAAAGGTACAAAAATGCCAAAAGTGTAACAAACGGGGCAAATAAAATCGAAGAAGAAAGATATTCAAATATATTTTGGAAAAATACAAGTGTCACCTCAATTTTTAGACCATGGTTATTTTCAATGAGATCAAGGAATGCTTCACTTGCTTATTTTTCCTTTTTTCCAAAGATAGTTAGTCTAGAGGAAGTAAGGAAAGCAGCTAAGGTGCGTTTGGGGCTGTTTATTCATCATAGCCCCGGGCTTTGCCTGTCTCTTTGGACTTGAAACTGGCTCTTTTCATTTCAGTTTTCATTTGTTCGTCACCATGGTATAGTGCCCCAGATAGTAATGGGGTGATGTATTTTTGGCCTGCAGAATTTAATAATTGATGTCAATAGTTAAAAACTGAAATTCCATGTCTTCAATTTGCCGACTGCCTTAGATTTCAAACTTTGAAAGCAATTCTAACGCCAAGAAAGTTCTGATTTAAACCAAAACAACATTTTTAAAACAAATATGGAAAAAGGTGCTAATAAAGTTGAAAAGTGCAAATATATAAACACCTGGTCTTTAATGACAAAAAATCATTTTTGCACAATTTGGCCGTCCCTTCTGATGGCACAAAAATAAAGAAGGAGCATGACTCAAGCAAAAAACTTTAGGCAAAAGTTTGAACCTGTGACACTTTAGGAGAGGATTCTTGCCTCGTTTGCACTACCTTTTTGGCATCCCATAAGAGAACAAGCTCAAGTATTAAAACTGTTTTTTAGGTACCACTGGTATGACAAAATGCTTCAAATTTTGTCTGATTGTCCAAAACATGTACATCTCAATGCACTCTCTATTGTTTAGGACTTTTTCCGTTTTTTGGAAATCAAAATGGAATGGTACAAACTCTTGATTTCTTGGTCAAAAATATCTGCTACAAATGAACAGAAATGAAAGAAAAAAAGTAATAACCTGTTAGGTAATTACCTAACCAATTAGTTTATTTCCTAGCATAGGCCCAAGTAACTTCAATTCTAATTGAAAACATGCTCTAGTAAAAAGGCCTGATCCTGTATGTAACACTGAAGTTTCCAAGAAAAGCTTCCAATCTCTTCTATCAATTATACCTACGTTGAAAAACATTATCAATGAGACAAAAAACAACTCATTTCTTGAAGAATAACGGCATCAGTTGCTTCCGGTTGTCAACAGAAATCCCATCATTTCCCATCTGTCCACTTTATGGTGGTTCTTTGGTGTACAGCTCAGAGCAGATAGCTCATGGTTTCTGTTGATACTGTTGTAAAGTGAGAGTCATCGGGCTCGTTTTCATTTCCCTTTTCCGGGCTTCAAGAACCTCGTGAAGTTCCGCATTGGCGTTTGTCACGACCCAGGATAAACAACATTCCATCCTTTGGATCTGCAGCAACATCCGCTGGGGAGTAAGAGTCCTGGGAGTCATTTGATACCAGTGCTAGATATCTATGCCTTACTTGACATGCAGAATCTCAATTGGAGAAACCAGTATGTCGCACAAACACTGCAAGTAAGAGTACATTGTGTACGAATCTGCACGGAGACATGCCTGATGCAATTCCAGTCGTCAAGTCGTCATACGTGGAGAGTGAAGAGGTCGTCTTTTGTAGCTTTTCATTTTGGAAGTCAAGGGAATCAAAAGTTTCAGAGTAATAGTGATTTGAGACCAAATCATCGTAAATTGGCTGATCTGAGTTGCGTTTGAGTTAAATTGGACTAGGTCATACACAGATATTTTTTCTATCTCGGGCCTTGGAAGAGGCAACAAATCTTCAGACTAGTTCACTGTTTTGGAATTTGAACTTCATATAATGAAAAGTTTTTAGCTAGGCCACGAACAAGAAAAATAATGAAATCGATTTTGAGACAAGGCTTATAAGATAAATAGATTAAATTAAAAAGATGCATTCTGGAGAAAATCATGGTTACAATAAATCGTCATCATCGGTTAGTACAAAATCAACATTGGCTTGCACTAAAGTGTAATCAAAGACGTATTTCAGCTCCATCTTTGAACCCTACCGTACGTTATTGGTCAGTCGCTCTCAAAAATGAACAGGGGGAATGTCAGACCTGCTATTGACTCCTTCATAACCTCCAAGATTCGGTACTGTATGCTACTATATTACAGGATTTGTGGAGACCAGTTTGATGAACAATGTCCTTAAAGAATGTCTTGGAGTGTAACAGAGAGATATGATATCCATCACCGAAATGCATCAAAAAGGTCGTTATCTGAGCCGAAACCAAGAGGCAACCCACATGTTCCACATTTGTTGAGGTGTGGAAGACGCTGACCTGGAGTAACAATGGTCTGGATGGACTACTCCAAACGCTGGCTTCGAGAAGATCTGAAGGGCGTTGAGTGGCTACAGAAAATCACACAGGGATGATTTGTGTGAAGGAAAACTCTGATTTGAACTCGTGAGACAAGCTCTAAAACTGTGGTACTCAACACTTCTACTCTCCGATACACTACATGCAGCCACTAGACATCTCTCTTGGGGAGGAGTTAGAGAATGAATTTATATTAGGAAAGTTACCCTAGTCCCGAAAGAAATCAGTGAGTTCCTTTGAACAAGAGTGGTTCAACTCTCAAAAGATGTTGTATCTCTAAGTTCAGTAATTGTTGTACCAATTGACGCAATTGAAAAAACATATTACCTCAAACCAAAGTATTCATATTTACACAATGTCAAACAATTACCTCAAGAATAAAACCAAGGCCATAAGGTCATAAGAATCGAGATTTGGGGAACCTAGAGTGTATGGTGTATGTCGGACGCTCCCAACGATTCCCAATTCTCGTTGTGGTGCTTGATGGGTTTAGATAAACTATAATTATCAAAATATAATCAGCCAATTTGTCACCATGAGCAGTAACTCAAATCACATCATAATGTATGATGAAAATGTTTAAGTTTGACTATAATTAGACTTGTCTGCCTTCCCTCATTTCCTCGTTACCTATTATCTGAGCATTACGTATAAAAATCGGTTTGAATTGAAGGCCAGTGTGGCAATCAGTGCATTTCTTCGGGCTGGCCAGGGGAAATCGACCCGCACAAAGCTAACTCAAATTGAGCGAAAAAAGTTTCTTGTTGGTTGACAAATCTAGAGAGTACGGCACATGACGACTCCAAAGCACTGTGATGTGCCAAAACCTTCGTCAGAAATCATTTCTGTAACTCACCTGATTTTCTGACTCGTGTCACCAAGTTGTTGATTCGCGTCTCCACTGAGCTCAGCCTCAAAGTGACGACCACTTTTCCACTTCAATAAATCAGCACTGCCAACAATTCCGAAGACATGAATCCTCGCCTGCTCCCTGTGTAGTCGTATCCAAATCGAGCGGACCACGCTTTGCTTTACTACTCCCTCGAGTAATCTTCGGTGCTTACAGTGTTGTCTTTCCCCATTCTCCCGTGACAGGAGGGAACAATAGCTAAGATTCAATGTCAAAGAACGGAAGTTAGGCCTTCCCTGGTGTGTTCCAATGTGGGCTTGCTTCGTGTTCCTCTATCCTGCCCTCTTCTCTCTGTGGCTCCTAACGGACAGCTCCACGAACCAAGTCCGTTTCTGACCTGGTCTTTTGCCATGCACTTTCAAGTCGTCTCTGGATGATCGCGCGAGGATCACTAAAGGCCAGTAAGCGTGTCAAAGCCCACTCGAAGACGGCACAACTGAAAGCTAGTGGTTCCACAACACCAATTCACTCGCTTGGGGCTCTGGTGAGGATCATGGAGAACGGAAAACTTGCCGAGAAGAACACGGAAAAACTTGCATGGGCCTTTCTGACTGTGGTCACTTGGAGCTATTGTTTTGCAGGCCTTCTTGAAGATTTCGGGGGCAAAACTGACCAATTTGTGGTCGCTAGAGGATTTGAAGAACGATAAAAGACGACGATGAACCAAGTCAACTCGGTCGTTGAGGATATTTAAACAAAATAATGCTTGGGATTGGAAAGATATGAAAATATTGACGTTTCAAAGAGTAACGACTAGAAGATTGCCACTTTGTTTGTACCTTGCATTTTGGCATCATGGCTCTTAAACCATCCAAAAGGTTTACTTTTGATCAATTTGAAACTGGCTTTTCATAAAGTTTAGACGCACCAAGCCACCTAATCATCTACGAAGGCTCAACGGTCCAAGAAAGTGCATTATACATATTTGTCCCATGTTGCATTGGCAGGTTCATCTCTTTGAAGCTCCATTTAGTGCACAACAAAGTGCTTTAGAGGGACTAATTTGACACTTGGCAACAATACTCTGCATCAACATCTGGCCACGTACATATACCAATTTAGGTTATTGGGGTAAAGGCCTAAATGACCTCTGGAGGGTCTCATGTGTTGGTCCGAAGACATTTTTGTACAGAACAATCATGGAAACGTTGTTCGCCATGGGAACAACTTCCAAAACCTTGATTACAAGCGCAGACCTTATCCAACCCAGTGAACTTTTCAAGGATCTTTCCATTGGTAATAAAATTGGTAAAAAATAATACGTCTTGATAAACACTCGACCCTCTCGAGAGAGCTGACTGAACATGGCCAGACCCCATTGCTATGGGTGCTTGTTTCATTTCCTTTGTCGGATCATTTTCATGCTCTATTTCTTCTATTTCGTGTATCGTCTTGGTAGTCATAAAGACATGAGTCATGAATAAATGAGGGTAGTGTGACCTTTAGAAAGTTTTCATGAAAAATCGTGTATTTTACCCTTTATATGAAAATGACTCCTACCAAGTTGCATGCTTGTAAACAAGTAGGACTTGGGTGTTTGTTACTACCTGTTACTTGGCCTTTTCCATCAGGAGTCACAACCCACCTACGTCAATACAATTTCGGTTGGATATTGTTGGTAGAAAAGGTTATTCGGACATTTAGGCAAGCGCTGGCACCAGCAAACAAACTTGCCTGCCAATACCAGTGATGCAAAATTGGCGTTTCAAACCAGTTTTAACGAAGCTGACCTTTCCTCATATAGCAATGTGAAAGAAGGGTCAGCTTCTCAAAAACGTGTTTGAAGCCCCAAACTTGCATCACTGCCACTGGTACCAGCAAACAAAGGTTCCTGCCAGAGCTTGCCTAAACGTCCCCATAGGACTTGATACTGATTTTTTATAAGTATGCCATTGAGCAGTGATGTGCTTCAAACCGGAATGTCAGATTTTTAGCTTCAAGGGCCTCGTTCAGGGCTGCCATCATGAGCGAAATAGGACACACAAACAAACTCTCAAACAGCTTTTGTGTGGTTGGATATATCGCACGTTTAAGTCCAGAGATAGCATCACGATGCTAACTCTGTACAAGTCGATTGTTCAGCCACATCTGGAATATGCTTCACCCATTTGGGCTCCAATGAGTTCAACAGGTTTTCAAAAGGTCGAAAAGTCCAAAGATGTTTCACTAGGAACATCACAGGATTGAGAGAGCTCTCATATTGGGAGAGGCTAAAAAAGTTGGGACTGTACAGTGTTCAGAGAAGGTACGAAAGGTATCTGATACTGTACGTCTTCAAAAGTATCCATGAGCTTTGTCCCAACCCAGGGTTTAGGGTCAATTCTAGTGACCGTCGAGGCTTAATGTGCGTTTTGAGAGCACCTTCAAGCCTTCAAGAATCCAGGCTAGTTCGAACAATGAAGTCCACATCTCTTCTTTCTCGGGCTCCTTCATTGTATGTTTGCTTCCCTCTAATATTCGTAGGGAATACATAGACCTTGTTGATCCGGTAGCATCTTTCAAGTCAGACTTGGACAAATTTTTAGATAGCATACCAGATCAACCCTACATTCAAGGACTAGCTCGGTCTGCCAATCAAATTTGTTGGTAGATAGACCAAATATATAAAAATTGAAAGGTAATAAATAGACGAATTATAAACTTTCATTTTAATAGTACTGGGGATTACATTCCCTGTAGCGGTTAAAAAAGCCCGTGAAAAACCAAACCAAAAAAAAAATCTCAAAAACCCCCAACAGAGTGAAAATACATGACCCTACCTTTCTTAGTCTCGGACACAGGGTTACTGTAAAAATCGTTCTTGATACTGGGTCTGCATATCTGTACCCTTTCTCGTTTAAATTGGGAGCCCTAAGAGATGTTCTTCAAAAGCTAAATAGCTGATTTTCCCGTTCGAAAAACCCATCACGCTGATCTTATCCATCCCCCATGCCATAGACCTGACTTTGATGCGTTGTCACTGACCAACCTTTGAACTAGACGTTTGAACTGTAGCGAACGCTCCTATTGTTCTCGGTTCAACTAACAAAATATTTCAGCTTCTGCCAATTTCTTGCCAGAAATCTCCCGTCAATGCAACAAGAAATCCAGAGTGTGACTAAAACTATTCATTTGCTCATACGGGTACATCGGGAGGACAGATATCAAGAAGGGTCGGAATGGATTTCCTCTTATCTTCTCCGACGAAAAAAATTCGTCGTTGATCGCTTGCCCAATGGTAACCACGGCTTGTAGTTAAGGGAACCTTCATTGCACCAACTGGATTGAACGCTGAAAAGGTTAACAAGATAAAATTCAGCTTTAAGACCAAGCATCCTCAACACGTTATTGTTCTGTAATGTTGTCCGAGAAGATGGGGTAAAAGTCCCCCAATTTTTGCTCCCCTAAGAAATAGGCTCAATTATGATGGCTGCATCGAGCTCTTGAAGCAGGTCAAGGTTTGGGCTGATGTAAGGTATGGCCAGGGATGCTACATTTACACGTAGGATGGTGCTAGGCAGCATACAGTCAAAACACCTCTAAATTGTCTCTCCACCAACATGCCCGGATTTTGGGGCCTAGACAAACTAACTCGTCACATATTAACCAACTAGCCAAAGCCATATGGGCAATCAAGAGTTAATTCAACTAGTCATGAAAACATGAAAAGCCTCAAGACCTCGATCAAGGAGAATTGGAACAACATGCCTGTGGATAGTGTGAAGAAGTGGTGCCGTCATTTTAGAAAGTATTTCGAGTCCTTGAGATAAAATCATGGCTCTTTGAAAATAAAACACCTCAAATAGAACTGAAAACTCAGGTATGAAAGTATTTAAATGAAATAATCTATGAGATGCTTGAGCGAGGCTTAACTTCAAGTTTTGCAATGTTTCGTAAAAGTGCAAACAGTCGTTCCGCATATTGTACATCAACGGACTACTGACTCTCAAGTCTCTTAATGAGCTGATCCTTATGCTCAATCAGTTGGCTAACCGTCCTAAAATGAGCTCGAATCCCAAACCCGTGCTGGCAAGGAGAAAGACCTTATGGACTTCATAATCTTTNAGTCGTTCCGCATATTGTACATCAACGGACTACTGACTCTCAAGTCTCTTAATGAGCTGATCCTTATGCTCAATCAGTTGGCTAACCGTCCTAAAGGGAAAAATGGTTTGATCTATTTCCCGCCTATTCAACGCGCTAAAGCACTCCTTAAGGTCCATAATGAGAAAACGTCGCACTAAAGGCTGGGATTTAACATTAGGAAAAGAATTAAGACGAAGAAAGACATAAATGTAAACATTCATGTATATACGGTTTTGCTGTCCAAGGCAAGCCCTTTACCAGCAAAATATAATTTATCTTTTATGAAAGGATATTTCAAGGCCAAGCTTAGTTAGTATGCTCGGAAAAAACTCGGAATATATATGTTTTCGAGATGATGATATAGAATAGCTGAGTGGTCTGATGTATCAAAGGCGGCACAGTGCCCCAGAGGATGTTAGTTCGAATCTCGCCTGTGGAAGACATCCTTAATAAAGGAGGAGATGTGGTGCAATGATTAGAGAAGTTTTCTTTCATGTGAGGAGTCGCTTGTTTGATTCTCCTCCCTGACCTTTCTCATGGAGACTTCTGTTCCATAATCTAGCTACAATTATGAGAAAATTGGAAGCCTTTGACAATTGGAAGTTGTAGTGCTTGGTAAAATTCCTGAATTCTTTGTGATTTTATTTTGGTCATTGACAGAGATGCCCTTGTCGATTTCACTGGCTTTTATTTGTTTATTTCAAATTGCCTTTAAAATATTCATTGATATTAAGGTTTAGGGAGTGCCAGCTCTGTCTTTTTTTCAAGTATTGTTGAAAAATGCCTATGTCTATTGCTTGGTGCTTTTGGTGGTGGCATGTAGCACAATTGTACACAAAAAATTTTTCGGCAAAATTGAAATGGCCCTCCAAGTATACGTAAGTCAACTAGAAATGGGTTGAACTACAGAACTATGGCACCAGAGGCCGGTTCTTTGAATCACATCTAACTCATGTGATACATGCATTAATGAACGAACTAGTACACGACCACACTTTAGAGTTCTTTAAATCAAGTCTAAATTTGGTCGCGACTAATTCATGCACTAATTCGCTGACTAAACTAGGTGGCAAGAATTGACCTCCTAATTCGCCGCTAAACTGAAAATGATAGAGCCATGGCAAATTCTCTGGCGTTTGCTTTTCAACTTTCACTGAAATAATTCAATGACATCGAACGAAAAGATACCAATTGCCATAGATTTTTATTTATTGAAGTTGTAGATACAGATAGCTTTAGAAGATTTTGCAAATCCGAGCATTGAAAAAAAATTATTTTCACATTGCCTTTGCTTTTTTTCCTATATTTTGTTGGTTTTGATCCTTAGTTTTGATCTCAAATATTGTCTTGCGCCCCTAATGCAAAATGAAACTTAAAACACACTTAATGGCACATCAGACTAAAAGTGCCGAAAAGCAAAATCATTAGGTACATTAGTTGCACCTTCAGTAGAAATTTTATGGACATATGTAAACCAGTTCCTTACCAATAGCAAGTTGATAGTTCCGGTTTTTGTCAAATTGACCATTAAATTCGCTGACAACCACTTGCCACAAATAAATTAACATATAAACATACCCATTTATCTTATATACTCGGATCAATTATTTTTGTTACATTGTGATGCTGTAATAACTCGAAAAAATATTGGGTAATTTAAAACATTTTAAAGATGCAATAGATATTTTTATGAATGTGTTTCTTATGCCCAGTTGTGCTGTTCATTGCAATATCATGAAAACCAATGGCGTTTTAAGGAAACGCTAATGATCAAATATGCACCAAGCCTTCAGTCACACTTCAAGTTGAAAAACCTAACCGCTTAATCGAATACCGCAATTCTTTTAGCATACAATAATATAAAAGTTTTAGCAGGAATCTCATTTTTTCAAAATATGTTTTTCTAATGTAATTTAGATGACATAATATATCATATTGAATAATATAATATATTCTAAAGGAAAAAAATGACTCATATGAGAATGTGAGGTCGCGGAAGTATGTAATATGTTAATTAATTATTTTTGAGGTACCATTAGGGCATCGTTTGCCTAGCTTTGACAAAAACTGGAAGATTCAACTTACAATAGCTAAGTAGCCGGTTTATATGCATCCATGAAATTTCTACTGAACGTGCAACTTATGTATCTAATGGTTTTTTTTCTGCACTTGTAATCTAATATGCCATTAAGTGTGTTTTAACAGTCATTTTACGCTTTTTTGCTCAACAACTGACTGTTTTTCAAAACAGAAATTGATCCTTGATTTACTGATATAAAAACCATCTGGAAAAGTCATGAGAGCATAGTTGAAAGTTCCCTAACATCATTCTAAACACCGTGCTTGGGATCTGACTGATTGAAGTTATTCAAGACAAGCATTTGGAGGTAATTGAGAGGCCATGCTGGGCTTTCAACTAGAATCTAAACATATCTCTCTATTTCAAGTTTGCCAAATCTGGTGCCAGCACTAGCAATTGATGTTGATGGAACTTGATTTCATTTCAGCTGATTATGGCAAGTTCAGTGACTAATTCACCGCCAACTGAACATGAATTAGCCATGATTCAAAGAACTCGAAAAAGTTCGTGAACTAAGTCACCACTAACTAAAGGTGAGCTAGTATATCAATTAGTGCATGAACTGGGCGCGATTCAAAGAACCGGCCTCAGGTTTCGTAACTGTCTGAAACCAACGTGTGGTTGTAGCAGAGACTCACTCGCACTATTGGAGTCAGCAATTTTAACTTAACTTTTGAAAGTAAGCAATAGTATAGTTTATGAATGACAAAATGACGTTCTCTTTCAAGCGGCAATGACTTTACGGTCGTAGTGTAGTACCCAACACTTCAGCTCACACCCACTGCAAACCCTCCAAGTTCGTGGCCCTTCAGCAATTTGCCGATTTCGTCCCTAATCCAAACCTGCCTCCATAGGGGAGATGTTACGTCAGGTACTCCTGCTCTTCCTCGCCTCCCTCAACAGTGAAGGTTAATCACCCAAACGCCCAAAAAGTCACTTCATCAACTCCTAAAAGTGCTTTGGGCATCACCCTCCTGACGTCACTGTTCAATGTAAACAAGAGTCACGTGACGAAAGTAGGCTTTTTTTCTTCATTTTTTGTTTTGTTTTTTCATGGGCTTTTCTAACCACTAGAGGGAATGTAATCCCCAATACTATTAAAATGAAAGGTTATAATTTGTCTTTTTATTACCTTTCAATCTGTATAAAATATTTGGTCTACCAACGAATTTGAGTTGGCAGACCGAGCTAGTCCTTGAATGTAGGGTTGATTTGAAATGCAATCTAAAAATTTGTCCAAGTCTGACTTGAAAGATGCAACCAGATCAACAAGGCCTACATATTCCCTAAATTCACTTCAGCCACTGTCATTCTTTGAAAGTATTCAGTGGGTTGATGTCTGTGCGGTTTTGTTTGATAAGATGCTCATTCAATATTTCTAATGTAGTGTATAATCATCTATGTGACCAAGGAAAGAGATAGAAGGCGTCCCCCTGAATTGTTTAGTGCAAGCATCCGTCAGGAGCATAGAAAACCATAACTAGAATGCTTATGTTCAACAGGAGCTGTACCGCATGAGCATGTTTTCAGGTCAGCTGACGCTGGTGGAAAAGGGACACAGATATTTCGTGAAATCTCGCTTCAGGCAAGTTAAATTATCATCTTGAAACGTTTGTTATTCCTCTTTAATCTTAATTTCTTTTTAATCTTACAAATATGCAGGTAGAAAGAGTTGTAGAATAATAAAAAACATGCTTTTTAGTGCATAATACATGTAACATGTCAAAAAAAGATTTGGACATTAGTAGAGCAAATCATGTACTCTATTGATTGCTCTTGTTTAGCAACGCATCTCGAAAATCTCAAAAGTGTAACAAAATGTATTGCTTGACAAGGAGTCTTATTAGGGGTTTCTACTCTGAATTTGGACGAGCCGTCAACGACTTAAATTTGCACCATAGTTGTCCTAAGTAGCTTGACTACGAATGAAACATTTTTTCCATCAGCGACAGCTGAGACGAAAACATGCGATCGCAGCGCCTTTGATCGATCTATATATGAAGTTATCTATGGTCAGGAGTGCCAATTTCTCATCAAAATCGTGAAAATACAAATTTTCGGCCCCAAAAAAATCAGCCAAGAGAAGCCCAAAATCCATAAAAATGTAAAAAGGCCCTGAGATACAAAAGCTTCAAATAAAGGTCCGGGAGGTAAAAAGATGCAAATAAGGGTCTGGGATGCAAATGAATGTTATTTGCATAAGTATGGGAACATTAGTTTTGATACAGCGAGGTTAGCCCGAATGCGAATTGACCTAACTTGAGGAAAGCAGATCATGGTTCACCTGTCAACAGGGTGGGCATTTCATTTTTGGACACTTTTGTCCACCCCTGTCCAAAAGTGTCCAAAAGTGTCCAAAAATAAGGGTGGACAAAAGTGGACAAAAGTGGACAAAAGTGGACAAAAGTGGACAAAAGTGTCCAAAAATACGAACCTTTAAAACTACAAATATAAAGGATATTCTGTATGAAACCTATCCTCTACTTCAAAAATTGCTCATTGATGGTTCCAAGAGCAAGATAAGTCTTTAAAACCTT
>NC_081440.1:14671235-14674590 GCF_007210705.1 Tigriopus californicus | reverse complement strand
TCACGCTAATTCTCAAAATTGCCCACCCTGCCTGTCAAGATATCTGATTCAGTTCTTTTGTATGCGAGGATGTCCAGATTTTTGGCGAAATTGACTCTTAGCATTGTGAATAGCTTTTCCCGTAAAAGAAAGACAAAATCGTACTGGTTAGTATCTGTGGGGTAATCCAAATCTTGAACTACCTAATCCTTAACCACTCCTTTCTCTCAAGTAACGTTTATGGTTGAGCAAAGGTTCATTAAAATTTCTGGTTTGATTTTTTATTTGAACCGATCCCAATAACTTTAATGGCTCATGCTTGCAATATTTCGCGTGTAACGCCTCTGCACACTTTCAATCTTACTTAGACCTGCTGCAGTCATTGGAGCCCAAACGGGGGATGCATACTTCAAGTGATGCTGAACAATTGATTTATATAAAGTTTTCATAGTAAAAGGGTCTCTGGATTAGAAGGTGCGGTATATCTATCCGCATAGCTGAAAGGCTTTGCTCTCTTTAATTTGGATATGATCCTCGAACTTTCCTTCACTCGCAACAACTATTCCCAGATCTTTGAGCGAGGCGACGATCTTTATTTGTTTTTGACAATTATCTGAATAGGTCGGTTGTTCGATGCTCTTGGGATCAAACGTCATAACTTTAAACTTTTCACCGTTCAGCTTTATGTTTACATGTTCAAACCATATAATCAAATATCTTTAGATACGTATAGAAAATTCTAGCCCTGATATAAGAGGATGTTATTTTGCATCACCTGTTAAAGGATCAGGGTCAGTTTCAAATTTCATACTCATAATTTCTTCGTCAAATGAAAATTGTAATATAAAATGTGAATATTTCGTGCAGAGCGATTATCCTGCATTCTTAAGATGTTCATTTGTTTCTTTTCCTTGCCCTTACGTCGAAGGGAGTTAGCTTAAGGACCGGAAGGTGACCGGATACCCAATTTAGTCACAGTGCCAGTGCCAGTAGCCTAATACCAATCGTAGGGTATCTCATTAGGTAGTTGTCCCCATGGATTTTTGAATAAGTACCCTGACATGGTTTAATTGTGCATGTTTCATGATCCACAAGTTACTGGGGAATGCAAACTTGGTAAGGTTTGTGCAAGGATTGTTTCTGAATAGTACTGATGGCAGCAAACAAGGAAAACCAAATTTCTGATGGATTCAAACAAACAAAAACAAGCAAACAAACCGGAAAGGGGATCTGAAGAAAGAGTTAAACTCTAGAGGTTTATTTGGTGACATACTGAGTAATCCTTTTATTTGTAAGTTAAAAAACAATTTATTACATTATATTTTGGCTTGAAAACTGATTGAGATTAATTCGGTGTTAAGTTGCATTCCTTATGTACTCGAACAACATAAAATTTGTTGAGGGGTAATGTTCTCTCTATTGGAAATACCTTTTTGAACAATATGATGAAATTCAAGGGTGATTGAAATTCATCAGACATGGTAGATATGAGTTGTCTCAAAAACAAGCAACAAGATACAAAATTCACAGAATAAGATAAAACCAGATACAAAGGCATCACAAAAACTCTTGAATAGTTAAGAATACCATTTGCACATGTAGATCAAGATCCTAAACTTGCCTTGACTTTAAAACTGAATTGTAAGAACAAGCTTTAACAACTAAAGAGCATGATTGCCTACCCTGTAATCAAGAACTACAAGAACATTCTTGACATATTTCGTCATATTATTGCAAATGTGAATCCATGAAACAAGTAGCTGATGACAATGAGGATAGTACTTCATATCAAACGCAAAAGTATTTTTTTTGCTTAAGTCTAAGTTACGACCAGTTTCCTTGTTAAATGCTTCTACTTCAAGTAAAAAAGTAATGTTTTTAGGGCAGAAGAAAGGCAAACCCAAGTTCAGACTAACAGGCATTTATCATGATTGGCAACATTTCAAAGGAATGACTTAATTATCACTTTGATGTCCTTTCACTGATCTGTTCACTCTGGTGTTTGCAAACTATTTTGATTCTACCCTCCAAACACACAACACATAGAATACTCGTGAGAACTTTGGTTATGGTGCATTTAGATGACACTTGTTTTGACACATATTGTGATCACATATTCGACGAGAAGTGTCGGTCAATTGTTAAACTCCAAGGGAGACCATATCTAACCACTCAAAGTAATGTCAAAATACATTTTGTTTCTTCAAATTTCCAACATATCTCGCAAATGCCGTTAGTTTGAACACATTCAAACTTGAATTTTAGTCATTGAATAATTTCACCCCAAACAGGATTGAGGATCGTGAAAAAATACCATTGCAATTGTATCCCTGAGGTCACGCTTAATCTTGCATTCGGCGATTGGGCTGACCTTGCCTCAGAATTGTTTCACATATCGCAGAAAATTGGAGCAGGTTCCAAATCAAATATGTGGCCATGTGTTTGAGAATATGTCATGTGAAAGCCGTATGTGACCACAATATGTGTCAAATAAGTGTCATCTAAATGCACCATTATCGACACATTGCGTGAAAATCTGTGTCGTGTAACTGGACCATTACTCTTGGCCATCAGGAGGATGGTCAGATGTTTCCCTAACTTCCCATGACTACCCTGAAAAGGGTTTCAGGGTAGTCATTAGGGATCCCATTATCAAAGTCTGGTCATAATTGGCTTTATTAATGTGGTGTTGTTCAGCCAAGGATTTTTTTTACTTTTATGAAGAAATTATCAAAAATATTTATTTTTGATAAGAATGAAAAACCACAGTTGTGTGTATGATATTTTGATCAAAAAGCTCACCTCTGGTAGCCAATCATGGTGATTAGAATGTCGTTAAGTAGCTTTCAACTATACTCTCAAGACTTTTGAAGATGGTTTGTGGCTGCTTTGACAAGTTTGAGCCAAAACAAGTTTATTACATTTATTAGCAATACCATGGTCTCTATCATGGTTATCATGATTTAGAATCAATACAGAGACAACATGGCATACATCTCATTCAAAATATGCTTAATTGCTTACTCGCAAGTTCAATCTCTGCATTTCGAGTATCAAGTCATTAAATCAACGGAACTGATTCTCCTCTCGTACTGTCTGAGTGGGCAAAGCTCTGCTCAACACAGCAAAAAGCCGCGTCAGTTCAACGAGATGATGGTAAGTGAAAAACAGAAATTTGCCAAGCAAGCATCTTTTGAATGGAATGTATGCATTGATGTCTCTGTATTGATTCTAAATCATAACCATGATAGAACACATGGTATTGCTAATAAATGTAATAAACTCATTTCGGTCCAAACCTGTCTGAGCAGCCGCAACCCGGCCAAACGGCTTATTTCGCTTTTTTTACTGCCGGCGGTATCAAAAGAATGGAAAT
>NC_081440.1:14631054-14671184 GCF_007210705.1 Tigriopus californicus | reverse complement strand
TTGGTTCTGACCTTCAGACTGCGCTCACTTGAATTTTCAGACATTGTTTTGACGGCATTTTATCAGAGGGCTACCCATCGCCTCCAGGATATCGTTTAACCATTTGTAATATGTCATTAGGTTCTTAACAATTCCTCTTAATGAATGCTTGTGGTTCAATGTCAAAAAAATCTTCGAGTAGGGAGAAATGTTGTGAAAAACAGCCATGGAGGCCCTTAATTTCTTTACACCCTGTAGTCCCTACATTGTCTATGGCTTCCCTATCGACCTCAAAAGGCCGCACAGGGTGTTTGATCTTTCTCTTAGAGTTTGCATAAGAGAAAAACGCCTTCGGATTCGACCTCACCCCTTGAACAACTCTACTTTCCTTTTTCAACTGATCGGTCTCAATGGAGGGCTAAATTCTACCCTGGATTAAATCCAACTTTCTTTGAAGGCTAGCCACAACTACTGGATTCAAAGTGCTCTCGAGCCTTTTTGCTAATTTGCAACTCCTTTTAAACAATTGCTTCCTATACTTCGGAATTTTAGACCCCGCCTTGCGCAACACATTCAGAGATTGCTAGAGTGGAACAGACGTCCTCGAAAACTAGAATCATTTTGTCTAAGGCTACATCTATGGACGATTCCTTTTTCAGCATTGAAATGAGATCAGGCTCCCCTAATCTTTCTATAATCAACGGCCAATGTTCATCTTTGAACTTGAACTTAGCCAAACCGACCTTTTTGACCGGTTTTACTCTAGAGCACGCCGGCTTTTGAGTAATGGTCGGCCCTATCTCAAGAACATGATGATCTGACAGATTACTAGCTGTCACATGGACATACTGGATCAGATCTTGTGGAAATAAACTATTTGATGCTTTGAAAGCCTAGTGACGAGCCATGGTTGTCTTTTTTAAGATTGCAAATTGTTTTAAGGCAGTTAAACGGAAAACACGTCGTAGAGATTGTTGTATTTATTAACCTTAAATTCAGGGCATTAGTAACGAAATTACAGTAATTCTTTCCTTTTTTCGAAAAAGGAATTGTAATTGCATTACATTTTAAAATTGTGTGATTGTAACGACCCAAAATCTGTAAGAATTACTACTCGTTACCTGTTCCTTTTTCAGCTTCCAGAATGGCCTTCAATTTTTGTTTATCTCGTGACAGCTGCGGAACCTTCAGGCTCCATAGAAATTGCTATTTTTTGCTAATTCCATCTAGCATATTTTGATCAAAGAAAGTCAGGGTTGAAAATTGTGTTTACTCTTAACCGTTCTGAAAGTGTTATTGGTTTTGAATCTTGTTGCATTTGCTACTTTAGTGTGTACATCTTCTCAATCAAATTCCGTTGGACGCAAGCACGAAAAATGTCTCCTTGGCTTGAATATGATGCTTCAAATTTCCAAAGCCTCCTCACTTCACTGCACTTCAGGGATGGACTTCTTACAGGGAAGCTTTACTTACGTCACAATGTCTAATACTGTTTTCCATCATGAATTTTGCGACATTGTTTGAAACCTTTAACAATCATTATCCCATCCAGGGTCCCAATCTTGACTCCTCAAAATATTATGATGCAATACATTTTGAACAATTATGCCAAGATTAAATGCCATGGCTCATGATTGAAAAATGTTGTCAAGAAATCTTCAAATGTTACGAATTAGGCTTGTTTGAGCCAAAAAAACTCCATCTCTTTTGAGAAGAATGGTCTGGATGGGGTAAACCATAAAATATTGGTCATCTAAAATTTTAGTAAAAGTAATTGAAACGAGTAAGGCTATTACATTTTGTTTTCGAGTAATGGTTGTGTAACGAATTACTATTTTTGACCAATGTAATTGCAATTGTAATTCGTTCCTTTTATTGAGCAACGACTAATGCCCTGCTTAAATTAAGTTCTGATCTACACAAGATCGACCAAATCGAGCAAAATGGCACCCAGTCAACGAATGCAAGTTGCTTTCGAAGCAAGATCATTGAGAATTATTTGAATACCATGTTGGGGAGTTCACTCTAGTGGATCACTCTGACGGAGTTTATCACGTTGGATTTTGCCATGACAGAGTTCGATGTACAAGGAGAAAAGAAAGTAAGGCCCTCCATGGCTGTTTTTCTCAATATTTCTCCTTGCTTAAAGATTCTTTTGACATAAAACCACAAACATTCATTGAGATGAACTGTAAAGTATAGAGTGGCATATTACAAATGATCTAACGATATCTTAGAGGCGATGGGTAACCCTCTGATCAATTGCCGTCAAAACAATGTCTCAAAATGCAAGTGAGCGCAGTCTTAAGGCCAGAACCAAAGCTAAGGGCATTCTGAAGGCCGGCAAAGACCAAAGGAAGTTGGTGAGCCTTTCAGTGTTCATCTTCAAACCATTGGAAAGTGGAGAAACTCGAACAAATGCCATAAATCCTTTTAGAACGGACCGGACCAAGGGCCGAAATCTGGAATTTCAAGAGTCAATCTCTAAACGCCAGAGAGTTACCAATGTCCTTTGGAGTAAAATTGGATCATTCATGGTATGGCTCTAGGTTTTTCAATAATTGCTTTTGATGAAAACTGGAGATTCAATATGATCACATTATTCTTTGAGTAATAAAGGAAAAAGAAATAGGTTTCATGGCACGTTACGAGTGGTTTGTTTAGCAATCTGCAGTGCGTCTTCCCGGTCTTCCCGTTTTGTTCGGGCTGTCTGACGTTGCAAATAAGGGTTCTTATGAAGATGTTAATGGGGTACCCCACGTAGTTTCGTGAACGCAAATTTTGAAATGCGATAGTACTAAATTCATTATTCATTTTACTTAACTTTTATTTAAATTTAGTATTTGATCTACCAACGAATCAGAGTTGACTGATTTGGCTAACCCTTGAATATAAAGTTGATTGGGAATTTTAGTCAAAAACTTGTCCAAGTCTGACTTAAATCCTGCTACTCGATCAACACTTACATACGCCTTACGAATATTTGAAGGCAGTAAATTGAACAATGAAGGAGCCCGAGAAAGAAAATATTGTAGATCTGGTTTGATTAACACCCACGAAAACTTTAGAACTTTACTAATTTACACCCCCCTGGTGATATCTTGCGACTTTCTGACACATTTTCATTACTTGTATGGTTGGCTGTTCCTGAATAAAATAAAGGCTCAAGTACCAGAATCCTTGAAGCTGCCTTGGGCCATTCAAGATTATTTGTCCACACCTAGACGGGACAGATTCCCATACCCCCAACGAAAAGGACATTTCAATGACTCCCAACAAATTTCCCGCTCAATCTGGCAGCTACCGATGTTGTGTTGTACACTCTCGAATGACAAAAGGAATTGAAAGTTGCTATCGTTATCCCGGTAATATTGAACAGTTATGGTGAACAAAAACACAGGCCTGCAGCCCAAGATGGATGTCATGTCTGAGGATACCATAGAAAGCCTAGAAAATGAGTTAAGTTTAGTTGATGGCCAGATTGCAAGCCTTCAAGAGAGGAGGGCCCAACTCCTTCGGCAAAAAAATAACCTGATCCAAGCCCAAGAGAACTTTCGCCGGGCTCAGCTCCAAAATTTCAATTGGGAGAGTCAAGGTAGTTATTGAGCTGTACTTCTTTATTGCCTACAGTTTACTACCCTCTCTCTCTCTCTCTATCTTGCAGATTTTGCTTGGTCTAAGAAGCTGACTTCGACCCTCCAAGATATTTTTGATATCAACTTTTACCGTCCACATCAGTTATCTTGTATGAACGCTTTACTCTCCAAACATGACGTGATGCTAATCATGCCCACTGGAGGAGGAAAGAGTCTTTGTTTCCAACTACCAGCCTTAATGGCCTCTGGTTTGACCTTGGTGGTATCACCATTGGTGGCTCTGATGGAAGATCAGGTCATGGCACTTAAGAGAAAAAAGATCAATGCAGAAATGCTTTGTGCTGACACACCTCGAGCGGAAGTGACACGAATTCTCAATGTTAGTGTATTGGTTGATTCTAAAAAGAGGCTTGGTTTTTCATATGCTATCTTCTCTTTTCCAGTCAATGATTGATCCGGCATCCGAGATGAAGTTGCTTTATGTCACTCCAGAGAAATTGGCCAAAAGCAAGCGGTTCATGGCCAAACTTCAAAACGCCTACAAACGAGGACTGTTTTCTCATTTGGCCATTGATGAAGTTCACTGCTGCTCGCAGTGGGGTCATGACTTTCGGCCGGATTATAAGTTTTTGGGCGTAATGAAGAGCCTTTTCCCGAAAGTGCCCATTTTAGGGTTAACGGCTACAGCCACATCCACGGTGACCGAAGATACGCAAAAGATTTTGAATCTCAAAGACTGTCTAGTTTTCAAGGCTGCTTTTAATAGAGCCAACCTTTTCTACGAAGTCAGAGCCAAACCAAGTAACACCGAGGATTGCATTCGCGAGTTAGTTCAAATGTTGTCCGAAGAGTTTCGCAATCAATCGGGTATCATCTATACGCTCACCATAAAAGATGTGGAGACCTTAGCCAAAGACCTCAAAACTCAAGGCATTAAAGCAGCACCTTACCACGCCTCTTTGGAAGCCAAACAGAGGAGTCAAACTCATAGAAAATGGCTGAGTGCCGAGATCCAAGTTGTTGTGGCCACCATTGCATTTGGAATGGGCATCGACAAGCCTAATGTGCGATTCGTGATTCATCACTCCATTTCCAAATCCATGGAAAACTTCTACCAAGAATCCGGTCGAGCAGGTCGAGATGACCAACCGGCCAAATGCATCGCCTATTACAAATTCAGCGACATCTTCCGGATCAGTACTATGGTTTTCACCGAACAGACAGGTTTGGAGAAACTTTACGGCATTGTGGCCTATTGTAACAATCTGGATCGGTGAGTGCCTTATTATTTTTTTCCATGCATTTAGTTGCTCCTTTTCAACATCGGATTTCTTCAGGTGTCGACGATCCATCATCGCGGACCATTTTGGCGAAGTTTGGGAGAGAGCGGATTGCAATGGCATGTGTGATATTTGCCAAAATCAAGACAACCAGACTGACTTGGAGGACGTGGGTGTTTATGTTGAAGCCGTGGTTCAGATCCTAGATCAAGCTGCGACCACTGACTCCAAAATGACCGCACTGAAGTTGGTGAATGCTCTCTTGGGACGAGGGGAAGGCAAGTTTAAAGTGCTCGGATGGAAACCCAAGGATTTGAGCACAGACAAGGCTGAGAGGATCATTTCAAAGATGTTGTTAGAAGGCTACTTGAAAGAGGATTTCGCTTTTACGCCCTACTCCACAATCAGCTACATCATTTTGGGGAGGAGAACCATTCAAGGCAGGAGTCATCAATGGAGGTTTCCAAAGGCTGCTTCACCGCTTCCGAAGGTCAAAAGACAATCAACGAAGGCTGTGGCGGGTAAATGCCCCTCCAAAAAGGCCAAAACGTCTAAAACTGTCGTTTGCTTGTCTTCAGATGAAGATATTGATTTAAATTGACTCGACTCCGAATTTCATGCTTTTCTTAGTTTTCGTGAAATTAGCCAGGAATGATTAAACGAGGTTTCGGGAACTGCGCCGCACATTCCGTTCGCAATAAGTATTTCAAATTCAGATTCTTTTGGGTGTGTCCTTGGATTACTAGCACTCCCTTGTCCAATCTCGTCCACCATATTTATAGTCCTCTATGATATAAGCCAGCCAAAACCCAGCCATTCAAGCCACGCTGGCCCAAGGAGCATCTGTCAGGATGTCAGGATATATTGCACAGATGTATGTTCGCATCAATAGATGAAAAATTTGAATCCGTTCACATGTCTCTAAGTGCGCTTTGTAAACAGGGGCAAGGGAGAGTTGTTAGCATTCACATGGCTGGATCATTTCATACGTCAAGAAAATATTGAATTAAGGCCTTCTTGCGTCGTATCTCCTATTTCTCAGTAAAAAAATATGCGTAGTTGCCAATACACAGATCTCAGCTCAGGGACACAGACGGCGTACGTCTTCGTGCTTACTCTAAGGTGACCATTTTCTGTAGATTTATGCTACAATGCGCCAGTTTTATTTTACATCCTCTCATGAGGAGTGGGATCGAAACTTTCTTGGCATACCCTTGATATCTGGAAAAGATACATTTCGCCAAGTTAAGACCAATCATAAGTTTGAAGGAGGAGAACGTTTTCAGATCCCAGTCACTTTGAAGATCCTTCCCCTCCCACTTTGTGGATCGAAAGGAAAGACAGAGCAAAGGAGGAAGAGAGAATTACTTGCTAGAGAAGGGAGGGCCCGCGGGATGCACATCACATTCAGTCATTTTCGGTGGGTCTGGGAATGGCGCAGTTGGGCTGTTCAGGATTGTTGTCAGTGAATGTGTTGTTCGAGCACAAGCACCTTCATCATCATCGATCCCGCCAGAATATCTCAGATAAGTTGTGCCCTCGGAGTGAGCTCGACACCATAAGCATCACCACCATCAACATTATCACTCGCATCCTCGACAACCTCCGTCCGTCCATAACACATCCCAGTCGAGTTACCCGCACTCTGCCAAAACAGACAAATCTTTCGCCTAAAGAAGCATTCTTTGAGTGTGTTGTGGCAGTTCCCTTCTAAAACTACACTCACCCAAATCCTCTTCTGCCAATCCACAAAGGCAGTACTTGAGCAGTTATCAATGCAAAGCTACAACTACTGGAGTGCTCCCATCTCAGGACTCATGAATATCACAAGTGCAACTCTTTCTAATGCTACCCACCAACACGAAAACGACCTCATCTTCGCCAGCTTCAACCAGGATACGACGTAAGTCGAGCAATTCTTCGGCAAAGGACCATTTTTCCTTCATATTTCATCACCTCCTTTGTTTGACTTTTTGTGTTCCAACTTTTGGAGCTGATTTCTCGGTCCTCCGCTCTCTCACTCAGTACACGGGTAGCAGAAAGGTAGCGACGTAAAAGAGGAGCCCTTCAAGTTACGTGCACTGGATCCCCGGAGCAGCTGGTCCTCCTCCTCCTCCTCCTTCGCCTCCCTTGACACCGTCCAAACCAAAGAGGAGAAGGAGGAGGAGGAGGATAGTGAGATCCGAGGAAACAGAGGCTTGCCCATAGACGACAGGCTCTCCGGTTTGAACCAGCTTGGCAACAAGAATCATGCGTAGATATCATAGGCACTAAATGTCGGACCAGCACAGACAAGTACTATGAAGGGCCTCAGACGAGGCATTAGATTTGAGTCTTATCCAAAAAAAGTCTACCTAGCACCGAGGGGCAAAAAGAGGCCTTAGTGTCTTGGCCCTGACAGATTGATGGGAGGCCTAGCTAAGGTCTGTGTTGGAGAAATCTTTTACAGGTGACGGATGGATGAAAAAGTAGAGTTACATAATAAAAATTACGTATATATGGCGATCAATTATTCGCTCTTTTAGTCTAATGCTAAACTCGTTTTCTGAAGGAAATTCTGGGCAATTCTTTGGATGGCACTAGCATTGCTCATATTCAAGGGGATTGATTCATGATTCACCTGAACAAAGGCCTGGCGATAGAGACCAAGTGTATTTTTTTTTAACGCAAGCCGATACTTCAAAAAAAAGGAGCGAAGGCGAATGCAAAGAACCAGAATTGAACACGAACTTCCTGTCCTTGGTTGATGGTTGCGCACGCTCGTTAATCAGGCCACTGGTCAAAAAATGCTATCCCGAGAAGCTTCAACTTCCCCTGAAAGATATCTGCCAAAAGCCATGCACGGTGTGATGATCGATTTTAGAATACAGAGGGCTTTGTTCTCGTTGTCTGAAAATATTTAATAATAGAAATTGGCATGTCGCGACGACGTGTCTGTTCAATCTCCGCCATTCAGACATGATTAAAAATGAAGAGAAATGTCTAATGAGGCTAATCGATTCCTCGTTTCAGATCACTGGCTGTGGGGAACAGCTCGGGTTATAAATTATACTCGCTCAGCTCCTGTGATAGCCTCGAACCCATCTATGAAAATGGTAACGGGTGTTTCTTGCCATTTTAATACACTTATAAATCAGCAAAGGAATTCTCATTTCAGACTCGGAAGAGGTCTATATCGCCGAGCGACTTTTTTCCAGCAGCCTCGTCGCCATTGTGTCGCGTGAAACGCCACGCAGGCTCCGGGTGTGCCATTTCAAAAAGGGCACGGAGATTTGCAATTACAGCTACAATTCTAAAATCCTATCGGTGAAGATGAATCGATCTCGGTTGGTGGTGTGTCTGGAGGAGTCACTGTTTGTCCATAACATCCGGGACATGAAAGTGCTTCACACTATTCGGGACACGCCTCCAAATCCCTCTGGATTGTGTGCCTTATCCACCAATTCGGACAACTGTTTCCTCGCCTACCCTGGTCACTCCAGTGTGGGCGAGCTTCAAATCTTCGATGCCATGAACTTGGTAAGCATTTTTTTCTTATTCCGATCACGCAAAGATGTTGACTCCATTCTCTGAATTACAGTCTTCTAAAACAATGATACCCGCTCACACTTCGAATTTGGTGGCTATTGCCTTTTCTCCCTCGGGAACCCGCGTGGCAACGGCCAGCGACAAAGGAACCGTGATCCGTGTGTTCAATGTTAACTCGGGGACCAAGTTGTACGAACTGAGGCGGGGTCTGAAACGCACAGCCCATATCTACTCGTTGTCTTTCTCTCCTTGTGGACGGTTCTTGGCTTGCTCCTCGAACACGGAGACGGTTCACATCTTTCGGTTGGAGGAACAACCCCGAGAGAGGTGAGGAGGCACTTAAGATATTTGTATTCATGAATAACCGGCTCCAGAACTAGCAATTTTTTTTGACCCCTTTAGCGAGGTCATTAGCCAAAGCCCTCCCAATGATAGTTGGGGATCGTATTTCAACAACATGGTTTCGGCGTCAGCGAGTTATTTACCTACTCAGGTAACGGACACCTTGCTGCAGGGCCGTGCTTTCGCCACCATCCGCCACAACCAATCCGGACTCAAAAATATTTGTGCCCTAGCCTTGTAAGATAGATCGCACTCACTCGGAGGGATTTTATTTTGATCTTTCATCTCCAATCCGATTGAATTTTCAGGATCAAAAAGAGTCTTCGGCTGCTGATTACTTCGCAAGATGGTTATCTCTACATGTATGGTCTTAATTTGGAGGATGGTGGAGAAGGGACCCTTATCAAGCAGTTCCAACTCAGTGAATTTCGACCTTTACCCACCTCTGGAACAAGTCCTGATGGAACGAGTGATGACGCCTCCATGGACGAGGCCTCTCCCCCAAAGACGAATCCCCCGGATGGTGAGTAGGATTCGGCCTCGGTTGATTAGCTCTCTTGAATGGTTTTGGTAGTGCCTTGGTTTGTTTCCATTCCTTTGTAGACGACGTGAGCTACGCTGATCGCGTCAAGAATCGTCACCCTCACGAGATGACCGGTAATGATGATTCAGGCATGAGTAGCTTAACCGGTTTAAATTGAATTAAACCCTGTTAACTGGAGACAATCCTGTTTTTGTTTACAGATTCTGAAAAGTTTCATGAGATGGAAAAAGCCACGGCCAGCCCGCCTCGGGAATGTTTTCTATTGGATGACGATGGGGAGTTTCCACCCATGCAGGACAAGAGGGCAGCCCGCCCTTGAAACTTGGTTGGCGAGACGTTATCTAAAAAAATGCCAACCCATTACAGAAAGAAAAAAAAACACAAAAATACTTTCAGTTCCAAGATACCTGTTGTACTTATTGTAAATTACTAGGATTAACGACGCAAAAAAACCGTTACAATCATCCATTATCTCAAAGTTCTCTTCATTATCTGAGATTCCATATTTTATGTGATAGACCCTTAATGACAATAGCCAATATATAAAGTCCCACAGTATCAAATCACTTTCTTGGAAAGTAAGCATCTAGACCCTAAATAAGCAACACTTGCCCAGACTCTTCTCAAAAATTGATCAAAATTTGTTCGCAATAAACCCTATGAAGAAATAATAATTGTGTTTATTTCGTAACTAAAATTAAAACTCATTTACTAAGCATATATTTAAAGGAACGGGTATTTCGAAACAGAAGTCTACCCCCCGGATTTGGAGCACTCGAGGCTCGCTTGAGCTCACGGTTAATATTATTCTCGGGTAAATGAGAGCTCGAGGACAAATCGATTTCATCGAGGGCTGGCGAACTGACACTACTGGCCCCGTCAGACAAGGGGCGACGTCCCAATCCGTGCAAATCAGACCGGATTTCGCGGAGATCAATGAAGGCTGGTGTCTCCTTCTCTGCCGCTTCGCTTTTGGAGGAGGGGGCTGATTTTCTGAGTTTTTTAGCGAAGAGAGCTCGGGCCCGAGGGTGAACACCCGTAGGATGAAAGAAGCTGTAGTAGAGAATCATGAAGAAGATCCCGCCAAAGAACATGGCGTAATGGCCCAGAATGCCTGGATAGTAGTACCAGTATTCCTGGCCGATGGGTAGATTGGCATTGGCGTGCAAGAACCAGAATATGATGAGGACGGTGTTTTCGCAGAAGCAGAAGAGGTAATACAAAAGGTACTTGTAGCGTGTGTGTTCCTCTTTGGCATTAAAAAACGAGAAGATGTAAACGGTTCCGAGAGCAAGACTGAAGAGGAACTCTTCACAACGGCTGTTACAGGCACTTGTTTCCTGGTATATCACCCACGATGACATGAGCACCCAATGAGCCACACATACGGGCCCAACTAATCTAGGGTATATTGAGGCGAATAGGCTGAGGGCCAGGACTCGGGCCGTGATTGATGAGAAGTGCCAAAAGAATTGGCAGATACTACCGGCCAGCCGGATGTTTTCCTTCTCAGTGTAGGTATATCTGGAATGAAGCAAAACACCACTATCAGCATGATGACCGATATTTACTTCTGCATTACACAACCGTTCTCACCTCAGGCTTCTATGATAGACCACAAGGGACCAGGCTAATGAGATCAGAGATGAGATTACGCTTAAGCTGAGGATACTGAGCTTGAGAATGGGATCGACAGCCTCGTCCCCAACGAACTCACGATTGTACAATTGAATAGCATGAGGATCGCGAATCAATATGTACATCTGAAGCACTAGTTGAGGTGCACTCTCCATAAAGCATTCAAATAAGCGGAGTAATGTCGCATCGGCATCTTCGTAGACCATGAGTGTGTAGTATTTCAAGCAGTCTCTCCGTGCTTTTTGTCGGTCATGAACATTTTTGGCCTTGGCTGCCACTCGTGCGAAATATCGACTGCGGATCCCATTGGCCATGGAGTCCAAATAACGGAGAACTGGAGCAATTTGTAACATGAGAACGATCAATCTGAGAACCCACCGCCACGTGGGCACAGGCGGTAGGTCAGTGTTTTCCGCGTCCATGAGGTACCATCGAAAACTGAAGCCAGTCATTGTTAGGGACGGCAGGAGAATGAAAGCCACGGTCAGACCAAAGTACCAATAGTGATAGATCCCATGCGTCACGCCCAAATGATAGAAGTACGCCGCCACAACCGTATCCATGACCAGGTCGAAGATGTAGGTGGCGATCGAAATAATAGTACAAAAAAAATCGAAATTGGAATACTTTGGACTAGAGGGAATAGCATCCACCTCGTCGAGTTCCACGATAAGAGCTTCGAGGGTACAGGGACTCTGGAGTAATGACGAGACTTCATGATTATGCGGTTGTTCCAAGTCTTTTGGAACTTGTAATGGCACTTGAGATTCTGACTTTGATCTTGGCTCAGGATCTTGCACATCTAGAGCCATCTTGATAGATTTGAATTTGGTTTGGATGGAATGCAATAACTTGGAGCCAACAGGCTACAAACGCCGTTTGGAAGTCGCGTCCAACCACGAGAGCATGTCTGGAATTGAATGAAATGAAAAATAAAATCAACAGGCCAATATTGAAAAGCAGCGCAATTGTCTTGGAAAGACTGAATCTTTAATTTTATAACAACACACATAATTTTAAAACATCACACGATTAAGATCCTCAATTTAGATGAAGCACATTATAACTCTTAAGCGGGGAGAATGAACCGAGTAAAGATAACAATAAAAATAGTTCTTAAGTCCGTGAATCAAAGCCCATCCATCACCTGCTTGTTCATCAAGCTTAGTTCTGACCTCGCCGGAGGGCCTCAATAGTTCGAGCCATATTTTTCACTGTTTCGCGAGTGCTCAAGAAAACCTTTTTCCCCGACCTGTCTCCACCAAATAGACCGCCCAAGAACTTTTTGCGCTCTTCATTCTTAGGTTTGATGACAAGGCACCAATGACCGCTCTCTTCCTCCATGGGCGGAGGTCCATCAATGGTATTGAGGTCAAAGAACCACTCCGTCACCCAATGACCCATCATTTGGTTGTAATAAACATATAAAACCCGGTTGGTGGTCACCAAGAAGGCGGTGGGCGTTCGAGAGACAATCTCCTCGTGTGCAATGTAATGGTCTGAGGCCGCATAACGTCCTTTGTCCAATTCCATCAATATCTTGTTGCCCGTGGCTTCCTTCAGATTGTAGTTCCTCACCACTCCATCCAATTGAATGAAACGAGCCGGTCGGACCCTTGAGAGTTCGTCACCCACATCCGTGCATCGCTTCAGCGAATCAAAAGTGCCCGATGCGAAATCAATCATGCCCCCAGTCGGGCGGGTCACTAAGCCCACGACCCCCTTGCCCATTCCTTTGAAGAAGCCACCAAATCCCTCATCGCGCGCACCCTCAATGGGCTTGGTGGCTACACCCGTGACTCCGTCAAAGAAGCCCATGACAAGGCCTTTCCCGCCGCGGGCCAGGCTTTCGCCCACTGTTTGTTTGCCGCGTTTCTTGATAGCCTCCCGGCGCTTCTGTTGGAATTTGTCGTCGAAAGTGAGGGATGCCAGGCCCTTTCCGAACGCTCCCGTGATTCTTGAAAAGGTGCCTGCCGCTCCGCCAATCACACCGGAGAAGACACTTCTCACACCAATGACTAGACCTTCAGCGAATTCGCTTGGTCCTTCAACGGCCCCTTGGAACGGTTCATAGAAGAGATCCTCCACACTTCGGCTCACACCTACTACCAAACCAAAGGGATTTCCAATCACATCCAACCCAAAGATGATAACATAGGCTTGCTTGATGGCCTGGCTGGTATAATGTCGAATCATCTCGTACATGAGATCTTCTTGCGAGTAGAAATGATGCTTTCGTTCAAAGTAAGCCAACTTGAACACAATGTCGTCGGTATCAGTGATGGTGACACCCAGACTCTGCAGAAACAGTCCAAAAAAGTTGGATCGCCTGGATTCGGCTCTTTTGTTCTTAGCTTCATAAGATGTTAGGGAGAAGCTCACATGTACTTTCAAGGGCGACAAATGGAGATAATCATAAAAGTCCTTGAGACCAACAGTGACTTGAAGTTTGGCAATATCTTTCAACGGCTTGGTGGCTAGCTCCAGATCTTCTTTGAGGAACTCGTGAATATCCTCGTCCAGAATCTCTTCCTCCTCCAACAAGTCAATCAGGGCATTCACCAGGCCTTGGTCGACCTTGATGTGAAGCTCTTGGACAAGGGCGTGAACGTACTTGTACTGAGTCAAGTTGGTGTGCTCCGGTGAGAAGTACTGAAGCACTGACATCTCGATGAATGGCTTCGGAATACTGTCGGCCACCACACTCTTGGGGGGAGGTACCGGAGCCAGGATCACTGGAAACAGGGATTCCTTAACCTGGTTGTCGATTTGCACTCGATTGATTTTGGCGTGAATCTGACGCTGGTGTGAAGAGGTTCTCAATTGGACCCAAAGACCCTTTTGGAATTGACGTGCTAGTCGTCCCTCAAAAGGTTTGGTGATCCGAGATTCCTCGTAATTGACCAGTATATCATCCCTGCCATCGACCTTGACGATCCTCTCAACGGAGGAGCGTTTGTTCACGGACAGTTCTCTCAAATACAATTGGAAGTCACTCTCAATTGCATCACATTGGACCCGAGTGAGTGGCTTGAACCGAGTTTTCCCATTTCTCTTCACCTCCCAAACAACATCGGATGACGTGATGCTCGAATAGATGAGTTCATAGCTTAAGGCTGGGTTGTTGTTCACAATAGAGATGCCAATTCCGGAGATCGAGAGAACGATCTCTTGGTCTATCCGTTCATTTTCTCCGGACATTCGAGCCAAACGGAAGCACAAATTGGGATCCTGATCAAATAAGAGCACTCGTTGCATTCCATTTAAAAATGAGACCCATCCCACATATTGTTCCTTCTGCCCATCAATCTCAATCACACCTTGGTCGTCACTGACCAACTTATCCACATATTCGTCCTTGAATCCATCAATAGCCCAGATCAAGGTTCTTGGTCCGGCAGGATTCAACCAAGTGAATAAGCGCTGTTCCATTGGCGGTAGGAACTCTGTTCCTTCATCTTTGTTGACATCCTTTTCCCAGAACTTCATCATGTAATTGGTCGTGTTGTTGATGAGCAGGACCGGTGCTAGGCCCTTGGTGTAAGCACTCACCGTGAGGAGTGTCTCCGAGTTCGAAGTTCGTACATCTGCATGGAGAGCTCCAAACTTGTTGGCAATCATCAAGAGCGTGGAATGAGCACTGGTCATGGGAAAGCTGGGAGTGCCTTCGGGGTGGTCACTGACTCGGATGATGACGTTTCCAGCGCCATACATCGGCCAAAATGGCACACACTCGCCCGGTGGAACCTCAAGCCAGGATTCGCCCTCCAATTCCTTCACAGAGATGGGAAACTCGGCGGTGTTGATGATCATGTAGTATGGAGTGATGGTAATGATCTTGGTCAAACTGGACTTGCTCATGGCGATATTGACCCCCACACTGTAACCTGCTTTGGACACATCATTGCGCGCCTCGGGTTTCTTGCAAGTTATTTTCCCCGCATCCTCGATGGTGTCTAAAGTGAAAGGATCCGACCATTGGCTCTCCTCAATCCGGATAGAGGCTTTTCGCTTGCCTAAGAAACTTTTGGCCGTGTAGGAGAACATCATGGGTACGCCCTCCAATTCCAGGGGATGATAGATCACGTTCTGAGGGTCTTGGCCCCGGTAGGTAAGGGACTTGCCGGTTTTGTTAATCATCCAGAATGGAGCATAAATCGAGATCACTTGCGTTCCGCTACTGATCATGGAGTTGATGCCCAAGTCGAACTTGGCACTTGAATTTTCGGTTGAGTTCATAAGATGAAATCTCCACAAACTCAACTCTGGCATTCTTTCGTCAATGGTTTGAGTGCATTCCCAATCCGCATTTCGGAATTCAAAAATTTTCAGGTGGATCTTCGAGACTCCAAGTTTGACCCCTTGCATATGGCCACTTTGGCCTGGTTCAATATACTTCATGTTTTCCTTGAATTCATCAAATCCGTAATGGAGCGTAACGGGCAAGCAGTTCTTGAAGACCAAGATCGGGCGAATGTCCAGGACGTAGTTCATACTGGCCAAGTTGCCAGTTCGTTCGTAAAAGATTGGCTCTTTAGAGCCTTCCACATTCAAGAAGATGGTTTGGTCCCCTTCTTTGCTTCTGCATTCGATCATTTGCGAGTGGCTTCCATCTTTGCCGACGAGTTCTCTCCATTTGAAGGATTCGGGTCCCAAGTAAAAGTCACCGGCAATTTGGAACGAATACTCGTAAGGATCGGAATACACGTGTTGAAGTGGAACATCAAAGTTTTCGTCAGGTTGGAGCTGAGCTAGTTTAATATACTTGGAATGTCCGTCATACTTCAACACATTGACTGGCATGTCAAAGTGGTTCTTGATTTGAATAACAGATCGAATGGTGATGTACTTGCATCCATTCTCCACCTTGATGTCGGAAACTAACCCATGGTGGTCACCCATCTCATCACCTCGAAATGGAAACGGAAAAAAACGAGAGTCCGCCTTGCTGACTGGCAGGTCGAAGGGATCTTTTTCACCCTCAATTTTGATCTTCAACATGGCCTCAGCATTTTCGTTTTGCTCTTGCAGGGGGCTCACATATTGAGTGACACTCTGTGATCGGTTTTTCGACATGATAAGATTGACATCTTGGCCGTGCTCTAATTCCTTGGTTTTCGTTTCGCCAGGTCGTTCATTGGCCACAAAGTATCTAAAGTGAGTGCTACTCAGAACTAATGTTAGTTTCTTTCCCGTGCGATTTTGAACGATGAAAGGAGCTTGAGGTAGTTCCTTCTTCTTGGACTCGGTGACGTCGGCAAAAGATTGGACCAGGGTGGTTAAGACTCCCATAAAGGACTTTGTAAGAGTGACTTCGAGAATATCCTTGGACTCCAGCCCAATGACCATGAGGGGAGGCAGGTTTTCAGGGCAAACAAACCCATCGACCTGATCAAAACTGGGTGAGGCCACAATCGATCCAAAGTCACTCGACGAGTTACTCTGAAGGCTCAAATTCAAGTCCCAGCGGCGTTTTAAGGTCGAGCCATCCGGTTTGATCTGACAGACTGGCTCGATCACGGGTTCCCACAAGGCCAGTTTGGCGTTGTAGTAAGCCACCTCAAGATTCAAAGTGCCTGTGGCACTCATCTTCGAACTGCTCCAATTCTTGATGTCACAATTGAAACTGCTCTCTAGGAGAACAAGTGGAATAGTGTTGTTTCCAGCTCCAGACTCCACTTTGATGACTAGATTGTTAATATTCAAGATAGCTTGTTCGTCTAGGAAAACACCTTGTCCAGAACTAATGGATGATGACAACTCCAAGGCGTCTTGAGCTTGATCAGGCTTCAAAAACCAAAAATTCTCATGTTCAAACGGTTTGGTTCGCCACAATTCGGTCAAGTCCTCAGTCTTGGCGACATCTTTCTTTTCCATTCGCTCCTTTTGACCCATGGAATCGATGAAGGCTTGCACACTATTCTGGATGATGATGATGCTGTATGGAGACACATTCAGACACAAATCTGACATATTGACATTGACTCGCATTCCGTGACCTTCATTCTTGCTGATGGTGAACGAGAGCGTGCACGGTTTGAGGATTTGAGCCATTGTCTCTTCGCGCAGATCAGGATTGAAACGGCAAGTGTGACAACGGATATTCGAGAGTGCGGCCATCATAGACATGGAGTCAGAGGTGGACCAGAACTTGAATTGCAGCTCGGTGTTCAACATTAGGGCATCAGTGTTAATGTCTTTGATGTTTTCCACCAAGAAGATGTCCGGCTCATCAACCTTCACACACACGGATATATTTTGATCATTCACTTGTTCAGCTTGAACTTGAAGATCAGGTCGAGACCACTCATAGTTGAGGGTTTGATCTGGAACAAAGAACTGGGCAATTTCCAACAAATAAGCCACAGATCCCACCAGAACAAAGCTCTGCACGTGGGCATTCAATATTTGGTTGCCTTTGTCATCGCGATCATAATTAACATCGACCATGCGAATGGATTTTGAGGTGCCATCCGAAGACTTTTGCTTGGCCTCCATCAGCCGCACAATCCTATTGGAATCTGCCTCAGCCTCGTAGAAGCGGCTATCCTCCAGGACACAGTTTTCAAGAAAAGCTAAAGCGGAAATTGATCCATCCACCAATAGACAGCCTTTCGTGCGAATCAGTTCAACTTTGAGACGAGCTAAAGCAAAATGCGAGTCTCGTTCTTGATTCAAGCCATCAAGAGTAGTGTCGCCGGCAAATATATCCGCTTGGAAGCCTTCAAAATCAAACTCGAAAACTACCACCTTGGCCTTGGGATGCCTCTCGGGGTCTTGAAGAACCGCACTCATGGATTGAGAACTTCTTTGGGATTGAAGGCTGGTTCGACTGCCGTGTTTTTTCTTTAAATTCAGCTTCATTTTATTCTTGTTGTTCGTAGGCACGGGAGACGATTCCACTTGTTCAAATTCGCCTTTTTGCGAGAAGTTGTTCAATAGGATGCCCATGAGAACATCATAGTCTCCTTTGCTCATTTCAGCCCAGATCCTCTTTAATGTTCCCCTGACAGAGATTTCAGCAGGGTCGTTTTCATCCTTGGAACCATTCATATTTCGGACCAAATCCAATTCAAATGTGATAGGTCGGATGATGAGGCAATCACTTTCAATGTCATTGCTCCGAATGTCTTCAGCAATTCTTCCCCGGAGGAGCTTGAGATCTTTCAAGTCAAAGTGCATTTGATCAAAGACGCGACTGTCACTCAAACAGAACTTGTTGGAGAGCTTCAGCTTGCCAAGATCCGCGATGAATGTGGTTCGACTGGTTGAGTGGACCGGGATAATTATCAACGGAGCATCCATCATGATGTTCAACTGGGCGCGAGTGGCATTGGCATATGCATCAATCATGGATTTCGTGGCGTTGTCAAACGCCATGGTGGCCTTTTCAGCGACAGCCTCTCGAGCTCCAGAGAAGGGTTCGATGAAGGTGAGGAAATCGGTGATGAACTTCATCAGGAAGACCACTTTCACTCTGCCCATTTGGGCTTCTACCAAGACGTCAATCACATCGGGGTTGTTGGCTTTGGCTTCTGGAGAAACCTCGTAGATAGTCACCGATGCATCAAAAACCTTGTCATCCAAGTTCTCGGCGATCTTTTCATAAATGGTTTTGGACCTATCGCTCCCCAAGTTGCATGCGTCCATGACCTCGAAGTTGACCAGTTTGGCGGTGATGACCTTTTGATCAAAGGTCTGCATGTACGACACGTTCAAGTCCTCGACTCTCATGGAAGCAAAGTAGACCTTGTTGGTCATGAAATCGAAAGAAACTCCCTCCAACGAAGCCTTGACCTTGACATCAATGGTCTGATGTTCAATACTGTTAGCTCTCTTCTTGGTCTTGAATGCCCATTTCGTCAACCCACCCGATGTTTGCCGTTTGGTCCCTTGGGCATGAGATTTGCGGGCATTTTGGCGCTTTAAAGCCCCTTCAGCATCAGGAACATCCTCGCCAGGTTTTGGAGACCTGGCATCTTCAAATTGCTCTTCAACTTCAGGAGTTTGATCATCGGGATCAATCTCATGGGAGGCCTCATTTGCTGGAGCAGCCATTAAATTCTTCGCTTTGGTGGAAAGTTCTTTCACAAACTTGTCCACTTTCCCAATGATATCAAGGATGGCGTCTTGGTGCAGATTGATGTCCACTTGGCTCAATTCCACTTCCAAGGTTTTCAACACGTTCTGATGAATCGTTTGAAACTCGGGGGATTTTTTGTTCACGTCCGTGTACCTCAGTGTAAGTAGTTTGGCTTCATTTTTGCCTTTCTTGTGCGTGCTTAGGATGTGCACCGGCTTACCCGTCGGGGTCTTCAGAAGAAGATGCTCACAATTGACATCACTTATCCTGAATTCGCCTGTGATGTCGAACATCCTCACTTTGGCATGGATAGCCATTTTGTGGATAGTGAAGTGGAAGAGCTCTTGATCGGTGTTGGAGGATGGACTCATCTGAGTAAGGCTAAGATTCACTTTGTTGATAGTGAAGTCTAATACCATTTTCGTCACATGGCTTAAAGTGCCGATGCTATCGGTGTCAATTTCGTCATTTCGCTTAGCCGGGACAATATCTGTAACGGCCGTGCTCACGAATTGAGCTTGTTCCACCAAAGACCCTGTGTTGGCCAAAGAGCTGTAGGCTGATGCCATGGACCCCTCGGATTCGGTTCGATGCAGACTAGGATCATTGTCTTCAGAAAAACAATCCACCAGTGAGTCCAAGATCTGTGCCATTTTGATGAGACGGTAGTCACTGATGTTTATGGAGATCTCCTTTAGGCTACCCTTGATCTTAGTCAGTGGCATTTCAGGATCTTTCTTGATGAGGCAATATTGGAAGACGACCTCAAGAGAAGTGGGCTTCAGGAGGAACAAGGGAGAGCTCTCTCGATCCACGTGAGCTCGCCACTCTTCATGGGGAAGGGCCACAATCACTTGCATATCTTCCAGAGTCACAATAAACTTGTCATAGGCTTGATCACGCAAGGACTTCTTGAAAGTCTCGGTGAGGTCAGTAAGGGACATATCTTTCAAGTCCCGAGTTTCCGTTGAGATTGGCTGGCTGCGAATCTTAATACTTCCTAAGTTGGCAATGGCGCAAGCGCACGAACTCGTCATCTTCCCCTCATGAGGTAAAATAATGTAGGAAGACATGAGTTCAATCTTGACATCCACCAGGTTGTGGTTTTCAATGACATACTGCAATCCAAGAGTAGTGGATTGTTTGTACTCATTTAGCTTTGAAATAGCGGAGTGTTGAAGGGACGCCAAATTCAGATCGTCTGGAGTTCGGAAGATCTTCATCAATCGATTGATGGTTGTGGCGTGGTAGACAATTTCCAGAGGACTCGAGTAGAAATTGAGTCGCTGGTCATAAACACTTCCTTGATCCTCATCCAGATTTCCATCGGGCTGCTCAGGTGGATTATTTTCAAAACTAAAATTGACCAAATTTCCATCTTTTGAACCTGGGCGGGTAGAGACCAAGCAGGGTCTATCTTCTTGTCTTTCTTTCTTGGGTTCGTATCCCACCACTGTCAAAGTTCGCATGGTCATGGCTAACTCCACGTAGTCAGCGGAGGGTCTTTGGGACACGTGGCTGGACACATCGCTCAGATTGAGACGAATGATCTCTGCATCGTTCAGATCATCATCTCGGATAGTGATGAGAAGACAATCCAAATGAAACCCAAGCTTCCTTGCCACAAAGCTTTTGGGAAATATCCCATGATGAGCATTCTCTTGGTAATCGATGATCTCATACAGCTTTTCTTTCTCTTCGGATGTCATGGCTTCCTCGAGTTTTTTAACGTTGGACTCCAAATCCGAGTTCTGATCCGACTTCTTAGCCCCTCCACCTCCAAACCAGCCCCAAAATCCGGTACCGGCGTTGGCAGCTGCTGCAGCAATTTTCTCTTTGGCGGACTTTTCAACTTCGCGCTCGGCCAGTTGCCTTTGGATCCGAATGTTGACCTCATCCAGAACATCTTCATACTTTTTTAGATCAGACGAAAGGTCTTGAGGAACCTTGGTCCCGGCCATGATCTTGCGTTTGTAAAGTTCACGATAGTCTTTGCACCGATTTATGTGCTTCTTCATGTGATCCCATGACCAGTTGTTGATTGCTCGCATGACTTCTTCTTCGTAGACACAGTCGAAGGCGAATTTCCACAGATCCTTGAACCGCTTGTGATAGTTGGGCAAGTTCTCCAAATCATGCCTGGCCTTATACTTTCTGAATTTGGAAGCTCTATTCATGAACTCGAATGATTGGAGAAGCATCATAAAGTCTTGATATTGATACTTGGTTAAGGACAAGCACAATTCCTTCATCTGAATCGACAGATCAATTTCTGGAATCTTATATTGGTACAAAGTGGGATCAGGACACCAAGTCAGAGAAGCGTCTGAGGTAATTGGTCCGAGCAGATATTTCAATCGCTTAATGGGGTTTTCTCGGGTGCCTATATTTGTGTTGAACATCACATCAATCACATCTTCTTTCGAACTGTTTTCTTCCGAGTACATACTGGCTTTGGGCTTCCAGTAAACGGAGAAACTATCCAAGACCACAAATTTCTCAAACACTTTCAACTTGATCTTGTCTTTCTGTTCCTTGCTATCATCTTTAGTCGTGGTCATTTGAACATGTTCCAAAGTGACACCAGCCGCAAAGGGATATCGGCCCGTGCTCATTTGCTTATCTTCATACCGGATATGAACCTTCTTGATGCTGACTTCAAGGTTCTTGATGATGTTGGCCACTAATCGCTCCACGAATGTATCATCAGAGCCATCTCCAGCTTTCTTGTCTTTCAACTCACTGGCATCTTGCTCCAACCGTTTGGCCTCTTCTGTCCGTTGGAGGCGCTTTTGCTTCGCCTCGTTCTGAAGTCTTCGCTCTTTCTCTTCGTCATATTTGACTGACGTACTGGGGACCACTAGTAAATGCAAGCCTTCGACCTCGATCACAGTCTTGTCGGAAAACAAATGAAACCAAGGGATCTTGATGACCAATTTGCTCACTTTTCCATGGACACATTTCACTGGCAGACCAAGGTCGGAGAGAGCCGATTCCTTCAACTTAACATTGTTCAAGCGGATCTCAGATCCCATGGACACACTACTATCCGAGAGCTCCAAATATTGTCCGAGATAGCTCTTCAGGACGCCCTCTAAGACTCTTGACACCATCTTGACCAACTATAACTACGTACACTCAGGTCAGTAATGTAATGAGGAAACGTCTTCTCCGAGAGCTAAATGCTCTCATATACAGTTAGGATAATATTTCTTCCTTCTTTTGTGTTCGGTTACTCCAATCTGTAATGAAAGCAAAAGCACGAGGTCAGTCCAAAATTTTGAACAGATGTTTGTAAACAAGTGGCTCTCAGTCAGAGGTACTTTCCAGATGGAATAGGTACTCCTTTTTTTATTTGGTTATTGCTTTTGAGAAGGAACCCAACGCCGAACCAACACTTCCTTCACAAACAAGTCACCGAGGTTGTCGGGCGATGATCGAACTCTTTCCAGGGTTTGACCTCCGGCAAGAACTTCAACCAATAAGAGCTCCTTGGACGTGGCTTCCGTGATTCGATTCAATCCGAACAATTCCCGCCAAGACATGGTCTCATCCTGGCCGTTGAAGCGAATCCTGACTGAATACGTGGAATGAAAGAAAGGCGGTCCGTCTTGGTAGAGCAAAAAATCCGCACCAAACTTCAATCCGCTCCGAACTACCCATCCTTGTGAGCGAAAATGATGATAAACCCGATACAGCACCGGAAAATGATCATCCCGGTCGATCAAAATGTGCCAAAGGTCACTCAAATTCAAGTCCCGCCCATCTTGACACACAACCAGGCATCCTAGGGCATAGCTCAAGAAAAACGCCTCTTCCGGCGACAAAATCAGCGGCCAACGTTCATTCATATGCGGTCGATACATCAATTTCCCCACTGCATTCTTGTCCTCCTGCTCCTCCTCTCCCTGAGATCCGGATGCCTTTCGTAACGTCTCATCTCGCCTTTCCGGATCGATTTTGGGACAAATCGGCTTCAAAACCGGTCGATGTTGGGCATCTCTCTGTGGATCCTCTGATATGACTTCTTTGTCGCCAAAAAAGCCCATGGTGAAGAGGGTCACAGCCTGATCCAAATTCGAGACCCGCACTTGACCGGTGTTGGCCATCCATTCGCCGCGGTACTCGGGCCAATCACGGCCATGGAATGCGGCAGTTTGAACGGTCAAACTATCGATGGGGACGGGCAACGGTGATTGGAGGATCTCATCTTTTCGAGGTCGTTTGGGTCGCGGGTCCGATAAGGAGGACATGTCTACAGACGACATAAAATTGTTTTACTCACCTTGAGGTTCAACTCATCCTGATCAGATTGCATTGTTATGGATGAAGTCAACAGCTTGTGGCAAATGATTGTTAAAAACGTTGAGTCAACCTAAAGTCTGAGGCCTTCCAGAAAATACGTATTAGCCCCACGGGATCAGCTGTGAAGCCTAAATAACGTTCACTCTCAAACTTTACAACAACAGGCTCAATCACTTTTTAAACATATAATCATCTCACCTGTGACGCACTAAGGCGTGTCTCTCAAGACCAACCAACGCCACTCTGACCACTGACAAGGCGTTTCAGCTCGGGTCACTCCCAAACCAGGTCAGGACATTGTTGTGAAACGAGAAAGCAAGTCGTGGCCGAACAGAGACAAGGGGTGTATGGTGTATTGTACGGAGGAGTTCACAGCACAGCCACATGTTTTAGGGATTTTAGGGCCAAACATTGGACAAATCGAGGTCATTATAGATGAACAAGCCCACAAGAAATACAATAGCTTACAAGACTCAACCTGAAGTTCAAGTTTATTCCAGGTATGCGGATCCCATGGTAAGGGAAACCGGTCTAATCGAACCAAAAGAGGTCAGATTTTAGGGGTGGATAGCTCGCTATGGGCGGATGTGGCAACTCTGGTACATGCTTCTACAGGCTACAGCAATAAAGAATGAAGTAAATATCAGTCAGGTCTGTAAAATTGCGTCAGAGCCCAGGGCTTCGGCAATGACTGGCCTTTATGATGTAGTGGTGGATAACTTTATTTAGACCTGATTTCTTGTCTCAAACTTCGAGATTAAGGCTAAATTACTCACCAGTTCCAGTGCTTGGGAACGAAAAGGATAAATGATAGGGAATGAATGGAATTTCGTGCTACGTAAAAAAAGAACTCTTTGCTGCTCAGGGTGCCGGGAATGTGATCTGGGTGGCATTTTCCAGGACTAGAATGGAAAATTGAGTGGATGAACCTTTACCGTTCACACTTGATTAGATAAAAGGTGCCTTAAGGAAGTATCCTCTGTCCCTGTCCCTGAATGACATTCATGCTTTAGTATTATAGACGCGTTTATTTAAATATTTTGAACATTTACAACTCTATGCACCCGGTTGAAGTGTTGATAATAATATTATGTGGGGCTTGGAAAAACATTTTACTTACGCAATTTGAATTACGTTGTGACCTATTTCAGTCCTTTTTGGGCAAATTAACCTTATTCGTTCTTTTTAATTTGCAATAACCTAAAACCAAAGATTCTCGGGCCAAATTGAGCCATCTTCGTCATTTTACGAGGACGATTGGTAAACGGAAATTTCAAATGTTTTTACTCACATATCTTTCTTTATCTCCAAGGAGTTATTTTGATTTACAATGCTCACGTGGCTAACGTTAGTTTATCATTGCAGTTGAATTTTACCTCATCGTCAGAACTATAACACTGTCATTTATCTTGCTCACTGAAATGTTTTCGAAGGACCCCATGGCACATGAAGAGTCCACGGATTATCGAAAAATGAACATTAAACCTTTACTGCGAGATTCTTCTTCATTAATCTTTCATTTTTCACTACTCTTAGGGCTTTAAGAGCAGCTCCAAGCCCTTGAGAACCCATGTTCGTTAAAACTTTGAAGTCCCGGTCTCTTCTTTCTCGGGCTCCTTCTTGGTTCAATTCGCATCCCCAAAACATTCGTACATATTCGGAATACGTACCTACGTATGGTTTGATTCAGTAGCATTCTTTCAGTTCGATACTTTTTTGCATCTAGAATTGCTATTTATTATATTTCCAGTAGTGGTAAGGAAGCCCGCAAAAAAAAATTATTAGGTTCATCTACTGCGATTTTTGCCATTCGGCCACCCTGAAGGAAGTGTCTCGCAAACAACATAGAATGTGGAAGAAACTGAAACGCCAGGTCGCTCCTTAATGGAGACTATGTGGTAGTGGAAAAACAGGATTGGCACAGAATGATTTGAATATTTGTGTTCTTGTCACCTAATGATGTCGGTGAGGCTTGGATCGCCACATACAGACATGTTTGGTGAATTCTTCGCCCGTTTTTGGCAAATCACATTGGTCACACTGATCGGCTTCTTCTGTATCCGATTAATGTACGGAAGCAGAAGTACTTCCCGTCACTTCCGGTTACGATTTGGCCTTATGCACGAAGAGCAACATCTACGGGCTGGTATGGATTTACATAATTTATGGAGTATATCAAACAGTTCTATATATTGGCTGTATCATCATATTGTTGGTTGGTTGTTTCAAGATGCTTACTTAGTCTGCTGCTTCTTGTACCAAGTTTGGTGACCTCCGAGTGTAATTGGTTTCTTTTGGGAATTTTTGTGACTGGCTACACTTTTGTCTTGGTACCTGTTTTGACTGGAGTGTACCAAATTCCATATCAGTCCGACATTCCTCGCTTAGCACGGTAGGTACAGCTCAAATCTTTTAATCTACTCCAAGTGTATAATATGCCAGGATGTTTTGAAAATCAAAAACTATGCTGCTAATTTCAGGAGCCTAAAGCAATGGATCTTCAGCCATGTACGAGCTCATCTGGAAACTATTCCCGCTGTGATCATCACAATTTTTGTAGCGCTACCACAAATTTATAGGGATGTTGCTGGGGTTCATACCGTGGTGCATAAGGTGGAAAGAAATAAGACCCATTAATCTTTGAATAGCAGTTATTGCATTGCAAAATCCTCCATTTTTAGATTGTCTTTCTGGCCCTTTTGAATACGTCTCAGACAAGTTCGACCAAGATTGTGGCAATGGACTTTATTATGTGCCATGCAATGGTGAGCTATGCTTGGAACTCTTTAAAGGTCAGTATATAGAATTCTTAGTCTTAGAATTTGTCCGTGGATTAAAAAAGTTGTCTACTAATTATCTTGTTGTTCCAGAACTGCAAAACTTCAAGTGACTTTCACAACCTGACACCAAAAGAAATCGCCAAGATATGCTCGAGTGCGGTTATCTTCTGTTACTTTGGCGGGAAAATCCAATCTAGTTCCAATTCTTCACCCCAACTTTACTCGTCCTTTGCTTACCTAGTTTTAAGTGAACCTATCGTGGAAGAATTCATTACTAGGTACAGGTTCATTTTGATCGTGATGCATGATGAGTGATGACATTCAACAATATTTAAATTTTCTTCTTTCAGAGAGCTCAAATTCAAGCATTACCTGATCTTTGAGGACCTCGAAGAATTGTATGCCCCAATGGTGATCCAGTTGGTTCAAATTTTGGTTAGCGCCTACTTGTGTGCTTGTCTTCATTGGAGGGACATCATCCTTCTCATCCTAGCTCTCTACACCTGCATCTACATCCCATGGGAGCAAACCACAATCCTTTACTATCGACCGTTGTTGAAGGAATTGAAGATCATGGGACGCTTTAAGCGCGTCTCAAACTCTGAGCTTGAAACTCATTCAGATCCAACCTGTCCCATTTGCTTAGATGACATGGATGAAGGACGAATGACGCCCTGCAACCATTGTTTCCACGGCATTTGCCTTCGGCGGAGTTTGAAGATATCTCCGAAATGCCCAAAATGTCGTCAAGATCTGGTCTGAATCCACCCCAAGCCTACCAGTGCAGGGGGCCAAGAAATAAGGCTGTGAGACTGTTTTCTTTCGAAGTTTATCTTTCAAATAGCAATAATAAAGATAATCGTGTCAATTGTGGTAATAATAATAATAATGATAATAAGTCTCATTGAAAAAATCAATCAAACACTTATAGTGGTAGCGGCTGTGGCAATAGTAACTCTCTATTCATGGTAGTAGAAGTATTACATATCTGTCTGGAGGCTTTTAATTTCCTTCCCGACGGCAAAGATGTCAGGAAAGGTACAACGTACAAGAAATAATTCCGAATAATGGATCCTTCAACTTGTGTTCATCTAACAACGACGACCACATTTCATTGCTATTTGTGAATGCTGTGTAATTTCATCTACTTCTTAAGTACTGCATTAGTACGACTACGTACTTCAAACAAATCCGAAGAAATGGTTTAGCAACAAGGTACACGAGTGATTCTCTTTCAAAGTGTTTGGAGGCGATTTACAGTGGTCAATTGTCCGTTGTGGATAGCGGGTGGTTTCTGTAGCATTAATATGGCAGTTCTGTTTGGGAGTTGTTACGGTTGCTGTTGTTTGTTCTTGTAATAATTAGAAGGTGTTGTTGTTGTTGCTGTTGTCGTCGTAAATGTTGTAGTATTAAAAGAAATGGATGTATCAGCTGCAGCAAATATTGTAACATATTACTCAATCATCATCATCTTAAAGGTCTTTCAAATAGTTTTCTTGCGTATGTGTTCGTTTGTGTTTGGATGTGTATAGATTTTATATACAATTACATCATCATCAACTAAGAGTGAAAAAGTGAGGGTTTTTTGGTGAATAGAAGATGGCTGTTACTGTTGCGGCGACTGTTTTGTATCTTGGTAAGGTAGACAGACAAATGGAGAATCAGATTCTTGTGTGGGCGTGCCTGGCAGCGTAATGCTGGAATCGCAATTGTGGTCTATTTCGAAAGAGAGAACAAGACTGAGGGAGGCGTGTGCGACCTGAGCAACAAGAGCAGAAGAGAAAGACTCGAGATGAAACGGGCGGGGCGAAAGGTGGGTCGGGGCAAATTGCGTTACAACATTTATGTGAGACTTATTCATTCGTTCGCATTATCCGCCCAAGGAGCCCCAGCGTTAGGTTACCATTTACCAAAAGTTTCTCTTTTCTTCTCCTTTTTACTGGGTTGTTCACAACATCTAAAACATATATCACATCCATTCAATAATTTTCTGAGGACCATCCCCGTGTTTAAGACGTTCTGCAACTTTCTTCAAAAATCCAATTCAGGAGAGGAGGTGTTTCTATCTGGTTCTGACAATGTATATACGGTCGTTGAGGGCGTTGATTTGGGGGGCTGGTTGTTCTTGAGGAACAGAAGAAAGGGGGTGGGGGGGTGGGGAAGAGGCATAAAAGTTAAGAGTACTTGCAGCTGGGGTTTGATTTAGATAAGAAACTGGAAAAATATCGGGAAATTCTATTGGAATAGTAGTTATTCGTCCGCCGCCTGGAAACTCGTTGATGGATGTGACGTCAGTTGTATGACCAGACCGGCCCAGCCGAAAAAGGGGCGGATGGGGCCCACTGGACAAAAAAGGCGGGCTGCCCAGCACCATGGGATCCTCACAGTAACAATCCAGTTCACAAAAATGAGCCCACAACCACGACGCTCGGTAAAGGATTTGTGTGTGTCATAGAAAATGTTGAGGTACAGTGATGATTTGTCTTTGATCCAATCGGACGAGACGGGCCGATAGAAGTCGTACAATTTTAAAAGCAGTTCTATAAACTGCACACATCACTTTTTCTTTGCAGCAGGTGATGATGATGATGATGATGATGATGATGATGAATAGGGTAACTAGTAGAAGATGTAGGAGAAGAAGTGGTAGTCGTAGAATTCTTTCAGTAGTTCTGACAAGCATTTGTTGTGGTTGTTCTTGTATTTTTCACAGTTTCAAGCAAAAGTCCATCCATCTTAGAATTGCTTTCTTGGAGGCTCTCAACACGAACTTCTTAATTCTTTATATACACACACACGTGACCAAAACACCTTATGAATAGCAGCATCCGTCTCTGGGCAGCAAGCGAGTTTCAACAATTTTTCATCACAATTACCAATTTCCAATGAACTTGTGCACGTCGGACCGATCGAACCTCTAATCCTACGGAAGATCTGCAACTGAAGTCAGAGATAGACAAGTGACAACAGGCTCGCAGTCATCACTGATGGAGTGGTCCCATCACTTACCATTGAGATTCGAAAATGTTGCCCATGACAAGATGATGGATTTCCTATTTTCACTATCCGTCCGCACCTCCGGGAAACAGTTCTCTGTGAAGGGCTGGGAACTCGACCAGTACACCAGCATTGTTGCGGAACTTGTTCAGGGCTTCCAGGTGCATATAATTTATTTCCCTGTAGGGTTTTGGAAAACAAACTGATTCGTAAAAATGTGCCCTTTTTTCTCTAGAGCAATGGCGACAATATGCCCTTCTTTTGGCTTTTGGCTTTTGGTATCTTTCATTTACCTTAAACAATGTCTCTTGGTCATGAGCTTGTTGATAACGGACACATCGCCTTTGACAGCGACCATAGGGGGTCGGTGAGTGATCTCTCGTTGAAGTGCGGTAAGTACTGCATTGTTCAGTCGGCTGATCTCCTCCGTGCCCGATAAGCCGGGTCGATCTAAACGCGAGCAAATTAGAAACCGAAATTTGAACAAAATGATTCCCGTTGTTCATGTCATTAAAGTGTTCGTAATTACCATCTTGCAACAAAATATAAGCGGAATAGAGTGACAAAGCCACTTCTGACAGTTGCATCTCGGCCAGATCTTGGGCAAAGTCAAAAATGCGGTTGGCCAGCCGCATCTCTTGGGTGTCACGGTTGGTCGTGAAGGCTTCCATGGGTAGCATCGTATCAGAAAAAAGCACGGCGTACTGGGTAATGTCATAGTATCGGCTCATCCGGATGACGGCCAACTCGAACAACCCTAAAATGAATGGATGCATCCCATTACAGAACAGCTCTTTCACTTTCAAATTCACTCAGAATGGCTTTTAGTGGACCAGCATCAGGCAGCTGGTAATGAAAGGGAGGCCAGGAGGACATATTTTAGGGCAATTTTATAAAATCATCTATTCAAAGCGTGGCGCCAATTCAACTGATTTACATAGCATGATCCACAATCAATGTGACATTCTTACCTCCTTTTAGAAGTACGATTTGGTCTTCTTGGGGAAATTTCATGAATCCAGGTAACATTTTAGCAAATTCAATAATCTGTGTTATGATGGTAGTGAGCCCCTGAGCACATTGGAGCCAAAGCTCCTCTTGTGTCTGCAATTTGAATAAATAATCCATTGTCAATGAATTGAAAATTTCTTGGTTTCAACTGATGCATGTACTCTTACCAGATTCTTGAAGGCGAACACTTTCGCTTGGTCCACACCCACCTTCCATCTCTCCTGAATGACTTCCTTAGGGAAGAGACGTGTTCGAGTGTGGGCCTCATAAATGGAATTTGAGAGGAGGATGCTGATTCCATCAGGATCTAGAAAGAAACAGTTCTCATTTAGGGTCATTCATCAGCCAGATCATTCGAGAGAAGGGGCTACAACCACCCCTAAAGCGGGAAAAAATCCAAACAGAGGACTGAGAAAGAGAATAGCAACTGATTATTTACCATGCTGAAGTTCCTCTTGAAGTAAGAATATTTCACTAGGAATTCCCAACCCGTTAACGGTCCCATTACCGCTGCCTCCACCGCCTCCACCTCCTCCTCCTCCCATGACTCCGTCTGCCCCGGTGGCGGCTCCGAGGCTGGAGGGAGACTGCCGATTGACATTATTGGAAGACGAAGGTGTGGCCGAGTAGGTGGTGCTATCCACAAACCCGCCACCCGAGCTCAGGAGATCATGACCGCCCAACTGTCGTTGGCCGTTGACGTCATGAGGACCTCCGTCACCGCCTATACTTCCCCCACCACCAATGCCATGGAAGTTGGAGCCCGAGAGCTCTTGCTTGATGGTGTGTTGAACCGAGCCCAGAAGGCCTAATCCACTGGAACCCGGATTGATCCCATGGAGACCCATTAGGCCCCCCATGCGACCATGTAAAGAACTGGTTGTGGAGGTGTGGTTGCTGGTACGTAGGTGTTTAAGGCCTGAAAGAGAGCCCGAGGCTGGTATCATGCACAAGAAAAGAGAGAGAGAGAGAGAGAGAGAGAAAGAGGAGAGAGAATAAGGTGAAGCAATCTCACACCCGTTAGAACTCCAGGAGAGAGGTGACATTAATATTAGTCGAGAAAATCGCACCACCATCCATCAACAAATGTCAGAAAAAAATGAAACAAGATCATCATCACTGTCGACCATTCCAGCTAGGGTGTGTAATCTTGGAATGCGCAACCAGTCTATGAGCCAAGTAGCGGTTCCGGACGGGTAGACGTGGTAACTGTATTTCCTTCCCACTTCCCTTCCTTGATCAGTGACTCTCAATTGCCATTTCATTGCGATTTTTTTTTTCTCAGATTTCGTTTGGTCGAGATCATTCTACCAAGGAGAGCATCGAAAATGATGCCATTTTCTGGCCAATTCATCCCTTAGACTTCCAGTAGAGTAGTATCACCACATAGACGTGGCTACATGAAGTGTTATCGCTCCTAGTGTTGACGAATCCGTCGTGTTTTTTATTCCAAAGTTGCCCGTTCTAATTTGATTCACATGACTAGCAACTGTATGATGAAGAGGGAAAAAGTACCAGGCTGATCATCTTGGTGATGGCGATGAGAACTGGGTGAATTCCAGAGATTCATCATCACTTTGAAGGAAGGAAGTCATTTCCCACCGCCAGATTGCATCACTACACTCCATAAGCCAATTCATCGTCTTACAAATATCAAACACTTGCCCCAGAAAAATTTGCACACCCCTGTGGAAGGTGGGAACCCATTCCGAGCTAGAATGGTCTTACGCGGATGACTCCAATAGCAAAGGGATGAAAAAGATCAGTGCATTATTGGTTTCGGTGAGCTCACCTGCGGTGGCAGAGAGGTCTCCGCCTCCATTGGGGGTCCCGCCTCCACTATGGTTCCGAGAGGTGATCACGCCCCCAGGCATGGTTGGACTTAGTTCAGCTCCACCCCCTCCACGACTGGCCGGGGTTTCGAACGGACTTGTGGTCGAATCCACGTTCCCGTAATCGGTCCATTCCGAGGAAGCGCCATTCCCACTGACAGAGGTAGGGGTGTGACCGGCGGAGACGGGTGTGCCAGGTGTGGCACCTGAAGGGGCTGACACGGGCACAGAGCCTGCTGACAGGCTGGAGAAAGTCGAGTACGAATTGGCAGGATTGTAGTCTGTGTTGTAAGGAAACCTGAGCAACAAACGAGAGGAAGACCATTAACCTCGGGATCTGAGGGTTAGCCACCAGACAATTCTGATAAGCCAGTACTTACATATGATCTGTGGAGGAGGGCTGAGGCGGGTCAAACACGGAAGCGGTGGTGTCCGGAGACGACCCGCTGTTGGTATGAGAACGACTGATAGCACCGCCGGATGCGACCGCGGCCGCTTGTTGGCTGTTCATGTTCTTATGGTAGCGGACCTCATCTTCCACCTTCTCGCGTTGCTTCTTGGACATGCGACCAAATTTCACAGCTAAAACGAAACAATGATACAAAAAAATCAGAATCTTTTCATCAACCACAGATTCCACGATGAATGACGAAATGCGGTGATTTCGATCTTGCAAATTGTTCGCTTGCGCCATCCGTGACCAAATAACCATGCAAAAAAAAGAGTATTTTTTCGAGAGATGTGGATCAGGTGAAAGTGTGCGTGAAGGAGTGAGAGGGACTCGATTGGCCAACAACAACGCCTAGGGAAGATTCTCCATATGCATCGTGATATACCATACAATCCAAGGGGACATGGAGGTCGATGTCTGTCGCAAAAGAAAACCTTTAATTGATGACCCTCGATCTTTTCGCCTCTAAAAAATGTGCCTAATGGACCTCTTCTTCATGAAGAAATTCTTGGCCCGCGTCAAGACGTCCTGCTGGTTTGAGATTCGGGGGTCATTTGTCATCGGCTTAAAATCCCGATGCGACAATATTGTATACAACCATCTCGTACAAAAGTTCAAAAGAGTGTCGACTCGAACCAATATTGGGGTTACTCTAAAACATCCGAATGAAGACGGCCTTAATACGCAAAAGTATCTAAATGGCAAGGTTTTTGACGTGGCTCAATCCCAGTAAACGTTTTCCCACAAGGCCGCACAGCAAAAGAGGGCCAAGGCCATAGAGTGGGGAGCAAAAAATGCGCACTAAATCAACGGCCACAGCAAATTCATTCCTACGAAATTGGGTTTTTTATTATAGTTATTGCCAATAACAACTAGGGTGGCTTTCGTCCCCTCGTTCATGTGTATCGAGTTATTGATCCCTCGCCCTCCCTTCACCAATCACGGGATCTTCCTTCTCTCATTGGAATCCCACTGCAGGGTACTGCATACCAAGCAACCCTAAACATACACGTATCTTTTGGTATGGTGAGTGTGTCACTGGGTCTCTTCTTGAGGTTCGTGGTTGGCTGGTTCAGTATGGATGGATGAATGGATGGTTGGCAGACTGGCTGGCCAACGCATACTACTGCAAGTATTAACCATCAACCATCCATCTCACCCTCAGCCCCCCCTTCATCCTAATCACATGGAGTTAGCGGCACCCCTCTTCGAGTCAGGGATGTGGGTATTCTATTATCCCGAGGTCTTTCTCTTTTCGTCTTACCCTGTCCTCCGTTCCAACTAAGTCTTCTTCGACGCTGAAGGCTCAAAAAGGGATGGAAAAGGGAAAGCCTGATCCTACTAATATCCCGGCACCGAAGTTGGACCTGAAGTGCTGTCTTTGCAGATTGCATTCGCACCCCATTGGATCAATGATCGCTTGTGATCGAAAATAGTGAGGATGCTAAGGCTTCTTAGCCATCATCGATTCTATTTCAACATGAGCTGAAGCATAACCATTCGTTCGTGCACGTCTTGAGGAGTTCTTAATTAGAGGCAATGTCTAATGTGCCTTCAGTACTTAAGAAAAAGGCTTTTTTCGCAACTGCAATGGCGATGATTATTCGTTCGTGTTCACTCGCTTCTTCTCCGATCTATGGACATCCGGTTGTTCGATGGTGGGTCGGTCTTTCTCCTACTTCTTCAATGAATACACAAGCATGTTTAGGGGAGAGAGGCAGGGGCTGCCAAGCCCGTCGATCTTCCAGTTGCACCAATGTGAACAACGCGAATAAGTAGAGCTCCTAGGCATTTTGGCCCAGTCCCCCACTACCCTGGATCTATCATCTCGGCCCCTTCCCCTTGCCTTCGTTCCTTCGTTCCTCAGTTCCTCCATTTCTTCCTTGCTTAGCCGTATCGTACTTCCCTCCCCTCGAGCAAGTTGCATTCTTCCTTCCTTCCTTCCTTCCCTCCTTCCATACTTTACTTACTCACTCCTAATACCAACTCTGCAGATGGAAGAAAAACGACGAATGTTCCTTCCGTGGGGTGGGGGGGAAATTGGAACTCGCCTGGGTGGGGACCTGGGACAGAACACGATTGATCCATGGGAGAGTGGAAAAAGACGAAAAGAGTTTCGGGTGTTGGGGCTATTCATGCTGTTCCTGCAATATTCCCAAGTGCGAGTATGCTTCGATCCAGTCAAACTTATACCCTTTCTCGACCAATCCCTTCGACAGTAGAGAGGCAGCCGTAATTATTGCGATTACTGTACGGAAAAGAAACATACATATGCTTCAAAACGAGCGTTTGACAAAGGCACTTGCTGTTCATTTCTGTAAAGTACTTTAAGCTGGACAAGTTTGATCCTGTTGAGCTTGGCTGAAGAGGGGTTGTTTAGTTCAAATAGAGATTGAAGCCATCGGAACTTCCTTTGGAGGCATGTGTTTCAACATCGTACAGAGAGAGGATTGCAGGCCATTGAACCTTTATCATTCCCATTCGTTCGTTTGTTCATTCGGCCTCTCCTCCTCTTCCCCGTCCTCCCCCTTTCCCAAAGATTAACTCTCAATCATTCGTCCCTCAGAGAAGACCTTGCGAATGTACGAGTACTGGCAGTATTTTCTGAGTAGATTACGTCGAATATTTGCATCCCAGCTCCTTAACAACTGCATAATTGTACTCTATTCACCATACCTTATGGATCATACAGGCACATATATTTGTTCAGAGAACTGCTTCTTGGCATATGGATCGTGCTTTTTTGCATGTTTATGAAACCCTAATGGTTGTGGTGCAGCCATTACGTCAACCAGAGACCATCGTGGTAAAAAAGCTGCCGAATACAAGCCTCATGCACTTATCCTCAATCACGGGTGCAATGCCCTGTGGAAATTGCCATTTGACGACGGGGTAAAATACATTTGATGTTTCTCGATTGCACAGACAGAGTTGATCTGAATGCGAAAAAAGGCGGATGCATTTGAAAAAATAGGCGGACGGAATTGAAACGCAACGCCATCAACCCTTGTCTTAAGGAATCGAGGCTGTGAAAATAGAGAGGGATTGATTGATCAAAACAAGGCTGTTCCAATTTCCAGCCATGAGATTGTGAGCTTATAAGTGTGTCAAGAAGCCAATACACTCTTGATGGTTCTCTCGGCCGAGCTAGTTGAGCGGGTGAGCAACCACGATTACGTACAGTATCCGTATGGCAATATACGGACCACAGAATGGCATTTTTGTCTCAGGGAATCGCATAAAATGGAACATTCCATGGGATTTACGACCACCCACACGCCTCCATGGACTTTTCATTCGATGTGGAACAAAACCTGTTTCATTCCAAGTAACCATGCTTTGAAGCATTTTCCTCATCAAAAATGCTTTCGTTAGTTGAACCAGGAATTAGCTGTGTGCCGAGGCCTAAAATAGTGGACATTCATAGAGCTCCCAGGCCCTCAAAGTAGGTCAGTCGTCATTTACAAAGAAATAGAGTGATCAACAAGCCTGGGTTTCACGAGTGATGAGAGTGTTCCACAAGACCCCACCGAATGGGGAGGGAGCATTTGTTGCTAATCAAAACTAATTACACAAACAAGAGGAGAAAAGAGCGCTAAGAGAGAGACAGAGAGAGCGCCAGTTTGAGCACCACAAATTCTCGTGATCACTTTCGTTCGATTTGAGCTGTACAATCATCCCAGTGTGTTTTTGGTTTGGCGTGGCATGCAAATGGACAACGAGCTTCAGTGGTGGTCCACCGTTTGGAACAAAGAAATGATCCAGGGCCAACACAAGCAGCTGCTGTGACAAAGAGGCCCTTTTTCAGACGGCGGATTCATGTTTTTTAGTGGCTGGCTCAAATGGAACCCTGTGTGTGCGTACACCGAATGAAGGTGGAGATATAAGAGTACACTACGGTATTTCCTTGACGGCAGAGGGAACAACAAAAGAAAGCCATTTCACTTGGCGCTAAGAACAAAGCATTTTTAGGCTTTAAGAACGGAAGGTAGATTAGAATTTATTGCGTCGAGATTGTTTCCTGTAGATAAAAATCCCAATGGGTGAGCAACTGCACTAATTTTTGTTCAAGACCAGTTTATTAACCCGAGGCCTGGCCTCCGTTTTTATCGTCTGACCCAGTTCCGAAAATGAGCTTTGCCAATTTCATACTTCCATAATTAATCCAAGGACATTTCGCGACAGGCCAAATGGAGGTCGTTGTGGCACAAGACTGTTTTGTACATTAACTAGTGAATAATTCACTTTAATCCATAGCCCCCCTCTTATCAATTTGTGGCTAACTATGGACAAAGCAATTTCTTTAGCTCCAATTATCGAAGGCCATCAGACGACTGAAATGGTGATAGAACATGCTTTATCATTATTGCTTGGAGAAAACAACGAGGATATCGCTGCCAACTCCCCTCGTTAGGAGCCGAATGCAAAAGAAGATCTGCAAAATTCATCAAACACTGGCATTCGCACTGGAAGCCGTCTTTCGCAGTGTTCCGTACTTCATAGCCGGTACGGGTACGTAGCACATTCTATATGCTGGCTTTTCTATCATTGGGAAGAACAGATGATGGATGACGTAACCCGTTTTTCCGATTTTTGCAAGTTCCAGTGACCCACATCTCAAATGAGGCATGTCTCTCTTGAGCAAACAGTATTGGAATGAGTGTCAAAAGAGCACGCAGTGCTATATCCGTTCGAATCCCATGCAGTTGTTACAACATTGCGTTGTTACATCATAATAATGACTCGAACAAAAGCGGTGGTTGAACCAATCTTGAATGACTGACGAATTCGCCTCCTCCTCCTGATCCTCCTTGTCCTCGACGTCCTACCATCTCCCCTCATTTGATATGATTTCCAAATGTCTCCTCTCCTGACAATGGAAGAACCACTCACATCTGTGAGCACTGAAGCCTGTCTCCAATTCCGCTGAAGAGCGGCTGATTTTCAATCCCTTTATTGCGCCATGGTTCCCGGTAATTACATGCATGGTCATCCGTCCAATTCCGAGAAAAATGCACTACATCCCCAGCCATGTTTATGACTAAACTATCCGTCAAACTCACCCTCCCAAGGTGTGTTGAGGAACCCTCTGAAAATCTAGAACTGGTTGGCTAACCAATTCAAGCTGCCACCCAAACTTCAAACTTTTATCGGGAACAGCTTGCTGTCTACACAGAGATGATTCCCCGACGTCTCTTTCCCTCTCTCTCTCTCTCTCGCTCTCACTCTCGCTCTCTTGGACTGTGGTTGGGATCGAGTCCGGAACGTCAGCCACCTGTGGTACTCCCAATGCTTCAGTGATCCCGCAAGCCGCTCAGCTTGAAAGATGTCTCTTCCTCATTTTCTTGTGCCCACTTCCCAAAGACAGCTAAACGAAAAGGCGGAGGAGACGAACGAGTGGAGAGCACGTCCTAGTCCTCCTAGGTGGTATTGACGTCAGTGAGGGGACCGAGATGGGACTACTCACTCCTTGGCAACATGACGAACATGCCCGATTGTTAGGCGAGTTGCGGGGCGCCCTCTGGAGCTCCAGCCTGGCCCCAAGACATTGCAAACAAAGCAGCTTCGTTTCAACCAGACATCGGTGAAGGCAACAGCTTATTGCCTAGGTTTGACCTACTTTTCGCCAGGATTGTTGTATGTACTCTTTCGCCTGTGTCGGGGGCGACATTTTACAAGACATTGGGAGGGGGCTAGGTCCTGACAACTTGATCTTTTATGGCCCATGAAGAGTCAAATATAGAGTGGGTGATGGATGTTTGATGGGCAAGCAAGCATTTGATCCCCAATTCCCCCATCCCCATTCAAAACATTCAAAGCGAGAGAGTATAGCCTTTCTAAAACAACTTTCGCCCGTTTTGAATGGGAAAACAGCGAATGTGGAATCAAGGGTTGGGCCACGACATCTACTCCATCATTATAGAGGCATACGTACATATCACAGATGTTGCTTGCTAACATGTCTCATCATCCTGGCAGCACAATGTCAGTTACTTCCAAAATCACCTGCCTTTCGCTCTTTACGGAGACTCTCCATGTTCTTTTTTTTTTTTCAAAGAGATCCCGCTATCTATCACATCATAGACTTCCATAGCACTCGCCCGTCGTTCAGTACTCGTTACTCGTTGTGCGAGGGAAACAAGTAACGGAAATAAGCCATTACTCAGGAATGGTCATGATGGGGGCTCTCGCTAGACACGTTTCCCAAATCTGATGGCGTGATTGCCATCGCATCACTAACCCACATTCACCTGTTTCACATTCTATTTCAGCATCATCAGCAAACAGTTTCTTTTTTTTTACCCTCCTCCTCCTCCTCCTCCTCGTCAAGGAAGATGGTCGAAAAATACCCTCTCAGAGAAGCACATATTTGTACGAGTATATGAATTATTAGGGCACGTGGATGGGGGCTTACCGTCTCTTGACATCCCGAGGGTTAAACACTTTTGAAGCCTGCAGTACTGACACCGATTTCTGTTCACCCGGTCCACCACACAGTTCTTCTGCCTTGGACACTGATAATTGACAACACTACTTTGGGACCGTCGAAAGAAGCCTTTGCAGCCTTCACACGTGATGACTCCATAATGAACTCCACTCGACTTATCGCCACAGACTTTACATGGAATAATCTCGATTTGGGCTGAAAACAGAACAGAGAAGGAAACTTGATAAACAGGGTGGTTCCAATTGGTAAGAGGACTTCCTTTCAAAGACAAGAAAGGCTCACTCGAGCACATCAGCTTGACGGATTGTCAAACGTGTCTCAAGTAGCAGGTGTTGCATCACACCTCGAGACTCCGTTACAAAGGTAACCAGCCAACGTGCAACCTCACGAGCGAGGTTGAGGATTCATTTCACGCTTCATGTTGTGATCGATGCCTACCATTCTGATCCACCATGATCATGGGATGATACCCATTGTGCGTGGAACTCGGCCCTTGATGCGGCCCACGAGGATCCGAATGGACCAAAAGAGAGTCCTGCGGGATGGGAGCGGGTCCCATCAGCCGCATCATTGACGGAGGCAGATTCTCACGACCACTGCACACACTCAACATCGAGAAATTGGGGAACCGCCAGGGAGATCAATGGAACGAAAGAATTAGCAATCACAATTGAAAACCACCCCCCAGGCCCGATGTACTAAAAGAGCCTCGAACACATACTAAACAAGATTCCTCTACGACCGAGTTCGAGACTCCACCCAAAAAAAGAGACTGAAGAGGAGCGTTAAAAAAATCCCGACTGCCATGTCCTGAGAGCTGCTGAGAAGCAGGTGCCGTCTCAAGTGGTTTCCAGATTTCCTCGTAGGCCCTCCATTGCAAGCCAGGATATAGAAAGACTTGCATGTGCGTCAGTCGGATGATTCAAACATTGGCCACTGGCTTGCCTCGTGGTTGAAAGCTGAAAAGCTGAAGCGGGAAATCCTGGCAGTATAGCAGGATCAGGCCATCAGGCCAGCATCAACCAACCATACAAAAGTCACCTTCAATACTGAGACCGTGGTACTACCTAATGCTTGTTGGATGACTTGAGAGCTAGCTGGCAGGGCTATTCGTCGAGGTATTCAAAACTTAAAACCGATAGCATTCCGATCCTTTTAGATCCAAAAGTCCAATGGACAAAGTGTTACATGTTAAGCATTGTATAGGCTGTTCCAAATTTAGGTTTGATTATGGAAGCTTTGCCAATGCAGCAATGAAAAAAAAAACACATCAAAACTGTCTAATAACAGGAGCTCAACGAAGAGTCAAACCGCTT